>NC_037286.2:17996707-18296707 GCF_000002775.5 Populus trichocarpa | reverse complement strand
TTTCAACCCATAAAACTCAATATTTCATAATGTAAACCTAACTAAAAGCTTTAAAATTCATCAATAACACAAAAATTCATGGTAAAAGTGATCCTCACCTTCTAATCACAAGGAAATAAGGAGAATTTGCAAGAGAAATCAAACTTTTTGTCGATTTTCTTCCTCATTCCTTCCTAATTTCTTTTGTCATGACTTACTCACTCTCTTTACCCTCTTTCTTACTTTATTTTTCTCTAAATCTTGATGTTTATAGTGTTTAATCCTTACAAACTTCAAGAGCTTCTCTCAATCTTTTGATTTTCCTTTAAATTTCTAGGCTTTCCTACCCATTTCTCTTTTCTTCTTCTGTCTCTATAGTCAGCCACAGTACACCCATATTTTTTTTTAAATTTTGTTAGGTAATTCCCATTATGTCCCTTATTAATACCCTTTTGTTTTTCCAGGTAAATGTTTCCCAATTTTCAACGCTTGTTTATATCAAATTTAAGGTAGGTTATTTCGAATCTCTTTAAATTACATTCCATTTGTAACATCCCCATATCCGGGATAAAGCAACGATCTCATGTTAACTGATAAACAGAGTGACTATATATATATATATATATATATATATATATATTCATGGTATTTGTATTAAGGTCTACCGAAATTTCGGCGGAGTCTCCCCTATACCGGGAGGTCCCAAGTTATTGACATACGACCTGTTTATACTTTTAATATACCACATCTCCTAACTCAATTTAACCCAATCATCCTGGGTCTCAATCCCACAAACATCATCTTCCAACTACTAAAAACCACTTCCTCTTCCATTATCAACCTCCATTCAAGATCTCATAAAACCACTTATGATTATTTCCGCTTAACACATTACCGATACCAATTTCACTGTTATCATCACCACCCCGTAGGAGTCGATGCAAGGTGATCCCCTTACCCGGGATCCTAACATACACTAAATATGTGTTAGTCAATACATGGTGATCCCCTTACCCGGGATCCTAACATATACTAAATGTATGCTAGCCAATACATCTTGATCCCCTTACCCGAGATCCTAACATACACTAAATGTATGCTAGTTAATATATCTTGAACCCCTTACCCGGGATCCTAACATACACTAAATGTATGTTAGCTAATACATAATTGATCCCCTTACCCGGGATCCTAACATACATCCTAACATATACTAAATGTATGTTAGTCCAAACATGGCGATCCCCTTACCCGGGATCCTAACATACACTAAATGTATGTTAGTCCAAACATGGCGGTCTCGATCCTAACATATACTCAATGTATGCTAGTTCATGCCCCAAATCACACTTCTTATATTTCTTTGTCAACAATAATTTCATCACTTGGCAATTCACACAACAACCGTTCACCTTGAATACACATACATTCAGAATACTATCCAAAATATCGGCATCATTACGCAAGCTCTTCCTCCTTTCTTCTAATATCCGTCGTTCGATAATTCACATCTCACATCAATAACATATTGAATTATAGAATTTAACTAGAAAGTATAGGTGTGGATCACCTACCTGCAATAAAAGCTCTACTCGTGCTCCCCTGCTGCTGTTGTTGCACCACGCCTGTGGTCCCTCCTGCAAATCACAGGTTTATCTCATAAATTTTCCTCACTCAAGGATATGTTTTATAATAACCATATCAATAACCAAAAAGTCTTTCTTTCAGTCATTTCTTAATATTTTACGTTTTTCTCATTTCACCCATTAATATTGTTGTTCTTTGTTCAACCCCAGTTATCATTCCTTTCTTTATATTTGGACTGTTACTGTCCAACTGTTACTGCCTGACCTCTCCTTAGATTTTTAACTATATCTAGAGTTATAGAACTCCGATTCAAGCGAGATTAGTCTTGTTGGAAAGCTAAGACATGAGGCTATAAGTTCTATGAATTAAGGAGAACCCAGTTCTGCCTCTAAAATAGTCAAAATTGCTCATCAACAAACACTTGGACTGTTACTGTCCAACTGTTACTGTCTCGTTTTTGAACTGTTACTGCCTAACCTCTCCTCAGATTGTTAACTATATCTGGAGTTATAGAACTCCGATTCAAGCGAGATTAGTCTCATTGGAAAGCTAAGACATGAGGGTATAAGTTCTATGATTAAGAAGAACCCAGTTCTACCTCTAAGATAGTCAAAATTGCTCATCAACAAACACTTGGACTGTTACTGTCCAACTATTATTGTCTCGTTTTTGAACTGTTACTGCCTGACCTCTCCTCAGATTTTTAACTATATCTAGAGTTATAGAACTCCGATTCAAGCAAGATTAGTCTAGTTGGAAAGCTAAGACATGATGCTATAAGTTCTATAAATTAAGAAGAACCCAGTTCTAATTCCCTCATCCTCCTATCCGAAATCTTACTGAAAGTCAGGAGACGAGTCTGTCCAGATTCGTCACCCCCTTTTCCTTCACACATAACTTTCAAAAACTACATTTTCTAGGTAAATTATCATGGTTTCACGTCCCCAATCACATACGACACATAAATAAACTTAATTTTAACAACAAATACTTTTCCCCCAATTCAAGTCTAAGAACCCTAATATATAATTCACATCAAGGCATCAATTCATTATCAAATTTGAAATGACTTATAAGATCATGTTTAGAACACCTTACTCAGTACGAATTAAGGTTTTGATTTTCAACCAGTTGAAGATTTTTCAACTCCCTCCTTTCTTATCTAATGATAGCCAGCCCTCCATCTTCTTTTCTTGTTCAATTTCCTTGTTAATCCCTTGCCCACAAGTGTTTATTCCATCTATAAACCCTTAATCTTAGATGGTTTTCTTAAAATTTTGGTGTTTCTCTCTTGATTTTGCAAGAATGAATACAAAAACTCCCTCTTTTCTTTCCTTATGATTTCTGCAGATTTTGATGAGAATATGAGTATTTATGCCCTATAATTTTTCTTATTTGCATTTAAGCCCCTACATCTTTTTTTCTTCTTCTTATAATTAAGTTATACCTCTTTTCATTTCTTATAATTTCACCCCACAACTTTTAGTTTAGTTTATTTTCTTTAATTTAATCCAACCCTCAACATTTTCGGGTTGATTTATAATGTCTTGAAATATTTCGTCCAGAAACTTATATCCAAAAATTTCTGAATTCCTGTTTTTATTTAACCATATGCATGAATTTCTTCACTTTTATTTCTCATGTAGTTAGTTTGCAATTCAAGCAACCTTTATTTTTCCCTGGGGTTTACACCATTATTTTCATTTCCTCATAATTCATTTCCATTTAATTTTTATTTATGTTTTTGTATTTTTTTTATTGTTCAACCATTTTCAAATTTTATTATTGTTTTTAATTAGGATATAAACATTTTATTCCAATCTCATAATCCTTTTTCATTCCCCAAGTATAAATTTTTAATTTATTAGTTTTTTATAATATTTACCTTACTGTCCATGTGGATTTTACTAGGGAGAAATCTCCTACATCCCTATTTATGAGAGAGAGATTGTTATGTCTAGAGTGCTAGCTCTCTATTCTGTGACTTATGTAGTTATTCTATCTAACGGACAACAACTCCAAAATAAGAACCATAGCTTACTATTTATAGAAAAATCTAAAAAATCCTATAAATTAGAAAAATATAAATTTTTTATCTGAATAATATCGATATATTAATTCAGGACAATTTTATAAATTAACTCAATCAAGTCCTTGATTTTTCTAGGTCTAGAAATATAATCCCTAAATTAATTATATTATAGTCCTTAATTTCTAAAATATATTTTAATCAAGTCATACTTAATTAAATCATCCTAGTTTAATTTCTGACTAATGGTTCTTAATATGTGTGACTCATTAGATTCCTAATATGTTGGCCCAAATATAACTTATAATTTTAATTAAATAGAATTAAATAAAATAAACAATTGAGCAATGTGTCATGATCCCCCAAACATTAGAAAAATCATTAATGATTTGACTTAACCTTTCAATGATCAGTTTCTCAGTGTAATTAATATCCTTCCATCAATAATATTCTGATTTAAACATTAAAGCATAAAGTATATCTCTCATGTTAAATCATGTTTATTCTCTACATAATATTAATTGATCATTTAAATAATATTTGAAACTCTTTTCAAATGTCATTCCACATTGGCCAATGATTTCTCAGTCAATACTATTTGAGAACAGATGGAACATTTTTTTAATTTACCTAAGGTAATGAATCATCTCTTGATGACTTAAGTACCTTCATATAGTTCATGTTATACCTAATATTTTCCCTTTTGTTACCTTGATAAAAATAACATATAACATGATCAAAACATAACATTCTCTATATAAGATAACTTAATAATTGAGTATAAAGATCATTTACATAATTATCACGTGAGCCTTTTCTTAGACATAAGTGATCTTTCCATATCAAATTCTCATGTGAATCAGTTCAGTGTACATTTCTTGTGACAAACACCTACATATTAGTTCTAGATATCCCTTATACCTTAGCTTATAAGAACAACTGTTTCCTTTCATAGGAAATAACATTATATGTATCAGTCTCTACGGCTCTATTAAATATCTAATATTTAAGAGAGCATCGACCATAAACATTTTAAGAACAATTTTTTTAATGCAATAAAAATTCCATAATTATAACAACTTTAAAATTTTCTTTGCAAAATATTTTTGTCCCATGGAATTTATCTTTACTCTAGATTCATAAATTAAATATTAAATTCATTAATATAATATTATATAAATATTAAAGATAAATTAATCCTTTATTAATAATAAATATGTATTTACATGAATATAATAATGCACATGTAACCGATCGATTAGCTACAAGGCATATTAAACTAACATGGAAATAGTCTTGGATGTTTTGTCATCATTTTAGACTCCCATTCCCAGGTCTTTTCTTCAATTTGGGAGCTTTTCCACAACACTTTCATCAAAAGAACTTTCTTATTTCTCAATTCTTTTACATTTCGATCCAAGATTCTTACAGGCCAAACTTTTATAATTAAATCCTCTTGAATTTCTTTAGGAACTTGCAATAACACCCTTGCGAGATCTAATTCTATTTTTCAAAATAATGATACATGGAACATGCCATATACTCACCTAAGATGTGGGGGTAACTCCATCAGGTAAGCAATAAAGCCTATTCTTTCAATAACTTCAAAAGTACCAATATACCTTGGTGCCAATTTGCTTTTCATTCTAAAATGGATAATGTTTTTCGAATGTGCAACTTTTAGAAATACTTAATCCTCTACTTCAAATTCAAATGGCCTTCTTTGGTTATCCTCATAACTCTTTTGTCTATTTTGAGCTTCTCTTATCCTTTCTCTGATTAGTTTTACTTTATTAGTAGTCAGCTTCTCCTATTCTAGCCCTAAAAGCTTCCTTTCACCAACTTCATTCGAGCATATAGGAGTGCGATACTTCTTTCCATACATAGCTTCATAAGGTGCCATACCAATAGTAGATCATAGCTATTATTATACATAAATTCCATTAATGGTAGATAATCCTCCCAACATTCTCCAAACTCTAAAAGGCAAACCTTAATAGATTTTCCAAAATTTGAATTATTCTCTTGGACTGCTTGTTATGAAAAGTAGTGCTTAAGTTCAACTTTGTGCCCACAGTATGTTGTATACAACCATAACCTAGAGGTAAATCATGGATCTCTATTTAAAACTATTGATTCTGGAACACCATAAAGTCTAACCACTTTATTCACATACATTATGGCCAGTTTATCCACACACACACACACACACACACACACACACACACACACACATATATATATATATATATATATATATATATATATATTGGTAGGAATAAGGTAGATTTTGTTAATCAATCCACAATCAGTGACACGATCAAAAGATTGATATCTTATCCTAAGTGTAGGAATGTTAAAGTAATAAATAACCCGACAAGACCGGGGTCGAACTACAGGGAGGTCAACTATATAAATTATAAATTATAAATGAAAAAGAGTCGAAGAGAACTTTTGAGATGTGATATTGATGTGAGTATTAATCAAAGATAAAAGCAATTGTCAAGGTTAGAGAATCCACTAATAGTATTAGAAATAAGTATAATATGAACTCTTTTTATTAATCAACTGGAAACCACACACAAAGGAGGTTTCAATTGGATGATTTATCCTTAATAGTTCATTATAAATTTTTAACATGATTGTATTAATTATCTTATTTTAGTAACACCATACTTTTAAATACTGTCAGGAATTCATGATGTTAACTTATGTTAACAACAAATCAAGTTCCTTTCATAGCACAGGTGTCGGTTATACCATACAGTAGGCTATGAAAGTGCCAAGTATTTGTTGTACCAAGAGTTGTACAACACAAATCTAGATTAATCATTTAACAAGTAAGGTATTAAGAATTAGTAAGATAAAAAGATAAGACATGTTAATAACAAACTTTCTTGGATATAAACATTAAAGTCCATGTTGAGTTTATATTATACCTATTTTAACACCATTAGTAAAACCTTTTCACCTTAACATAATAAACTTAGTTAAACATTGTGAAGAAGAGAAACATAAATAAACTAGATAAGAACATAGTTATGATGAAAAGCATAAACAAAAGATTAATGAAAGCAAAACTTAAACATTACAGAAATACAAAGAAAGAAAGCAAGAATATGATCTTGATCTGAAAACCAAGATGTCTAAATGTATGGCAAATGTCTCCTTTTATAGGCTAAAATTCAGAACTATTGATTTGATGACTAATTATTGAGTGGGTGGCCACCTCTTGACTTGGTGATAACCATTATCTTCTTGTCTGAACAAAACGTCATTGCTAACATCGGAATTTGAACAAATAGGCTTCATGAAAGTTCTAGGCATTTGTCTCAGCTTTCTAACAAGACAAGAATGAGCTCATTTGGACTTCTAGAATTGGGTTGAACACTGAACAGTGTCTGGGCTGCAGGACAGATTCTGACTTCTCTTTTGTTGCTATAATTTGAACTTGAAAACGACCTTTTTGAATCTTGGACTCTTCATGAAAGGTTTAGGCCTATTTCTTAGCTTTCCATCCATATAAACCAGACCTAAATCCAAGTTCTACAGCTCTATTTATTATCCAATAACCGAATGGTGTTCCAGTTTGAATTGAACCAGCATCTCTTCTTTAAGCTTAGCCCTCTCTTTGTCTTTTCACTTTCAATAGTTAAACACATCAATCAATCCTTTAAATTGTGAGATACGCTTGCATTCAAAATGAGCATTTACCATAAATTAAAGATATCTTATGTTAACAGACTTGTTATTATAAAACATGCTCAAGTTAGGGAATTTAATGATACTTTAAGTGTAATATGATATAAAACCTTGATAAAAATCCACTTTTAAGTACTAATCAATCACCCAGATCATATCATTACCCTTCTGACTTCTTAGTAATCTAGACACAAAGTCTATGGTGATATTCTCCCATTTCCATTTTAGAATCGAAAGAGGTTGCAGTTGTCATGTAGGTCGTTGATGCTCCAAATTTACTTGCTAATATACTACATATTTCGCCACATATTCAACTATTTCCCTTTTCATCTTAGGCCATCAATATTACTCTTTCAAGTCCATGTATATCTTAGTGCTTCCGGGATGAATTGCAAGTTTGGACTTATGTGCCCTACTAAGGACTTCCTCTTTTAAAGTCTTGTCATCTAGTAAACAAATTCTTTTATCTAATGCCAACATCCCATTTTTCAATATCCTAAAAGGTGTATTTTGTTCTAACCCCATTCTTTTTCTTATCTCCTTTAACTTATCATCTTTTCTCTGAGCTTCCAAAATATTTTCTCTCAAAACAGGTTGTACTACCAATTTTGCCAATAACAACCCTTCAACTCCCGTCATTAAATGTGCGCCTAAATTAGCCAATTCAAAAAGTTCCATCTTATCCCCGACTAATAAACCACGAATCATTGTTTTATTCTTTAGACTTAGGGCCAACTACCATATTTTCTTTTCCCAAATGATAATGAATAATAAAATCATAATCTTTCATTAATTCTAACCATCTTCCCTATCTCATATTTAACTCTTTTTGCGACATTAAATACTTTAAACTCTTATGATCAGTGAAATTTTTTATTTAAGTCCTATACAGATAATATCTTTATATTCTCAAAGAAAACACCACAATTGCTAGCTCTAAGTCATGTACAAGGTAGTTTAGTTCATGTGGCTTCAACTGTCTAGACGCATAGGCAATTACCTTGCCATGATGTATAAGTACACAACCCAGGCCTTTCTTATAAGCATCACTGTAGACCATAAATCCTTCTTGACCCTTTAGAAGTGCCAATACTAGGGTTAATGATGCAACCATATTATTCGATAGTTTCACCCACATTTAACCAGTGTTTAGCCTATGTTATATATATAAAATGCCTTGATATTCCTTATTTTATGTTTTGAAGGCACTTTTGGATGAAAGATGCAAAAAGGAGTAAATTGGAGGTAATTGGCAGATTTGACGTTCAGTCGATGTTTTGTGCAGAGCGCGAGTAGAGGTCGAAATGAAGTGATTCTAGTGGCACTAAAAAGAAAACATCCATACCTTTCTGGAAATGTAATGCAAGAAAAATAAAAAGAGAAAGATCATGGAAATCACATCCTGCAAAGTCAATTCTCGCATTCTGATAGTGTTGACCTTTGGCCATTAAAAATTTAATATCTGGATCTACAGAAGTCCAATTGATGCAAAATCAATTTTGTTGGATTCCTAACGTAAATACCTATCAATGCTCCAAATTTCAGCCAAACACGATGTCATATGAGGGAGATATGATTTTTCAAAGATGACAACTGAATTCTGCCAGCAAACAGGTTTCGTGAAGAAACGAGTCCAAATTACATTCTGAAGCATCTAAACCGACATCCAAGTTTTTATATCAGCAATTTAGCTCCTCTAAGTCAGAGCTTGAAGATTTCATGCAAGGCTATTTCTTCTTTTTAGGGAAAATAGTTATTGAAGTACTTAAATGTAAACTGCCAACTTAAGGAAGGACTATTTTGTAAAATAGAGACTAGGGTTTCTTAGCATATAAAAAGAAAGAGAAAGGAGGCAGCAGCCAGAAGTGAAGAAACACAAACTCTCCTCTCTACAAACAAGAAATAATGTTTTCTTCTATCTTTAAGAGTAGTTGTTCCATAGATATGCAAGGCAAAGCTTATTTTGTTGGTTGCAAGGACACAACAAACCTTCGGATTTCAAGAACCGTGAGATTTATTCTTCCTTTTATTTTCAGTTTATATTATGAATAAGTATGATTGTTTTCCTATGCATATTTTCTATGATTGTTGTTGATAATTGCTAGAGCGGACTCTAAGTTATTATTGTGAACAATCTATTGCTAAGTTTGATATCAAAACCAGAGTTGTGATATATGAACTTGTGAAGCAACTAAGCTTGATAATTGTGGCGGAACTACGTTATTAAACTTAGGAAGAACACTCAAACAAAGGAACACATGCTGCGGACAGCTTGGTTGTCAAGAGATCAATCAATTTATCTAGTTTTTAGGGTTACCATTGAACTAAATCATTAATGCAGACATTATGATTGTTTGTTGGTTAGGGTTAGTTATACGGCGGATCCGTTAATTAACCAACGTTAAGAAAATATAAAAATTCAGGATATAAATTGAAGTTTCGTTTCAAGGATCGGTTCTAATTTCCGTTGGTGTATGTGTGCTTGCGACCAAGGTTTGTTTTCTTCATAAATTTCGGTTTCAATTAATTTTGTTTGCTAGTTTAATTTCTTCCATAGTTTAGATCATCACAAATCAAAACCCCCCAATTGCATAACGTATAGCATAAAAATCTGAACTAAATCTTCCTCGTGGGATCGACCCCTTGCTTGCTCTATACTATCTTGTGTGTTGTATTTGAAGTTAGGGTAATTAATTTGTGCGACCGCGACATCGCAACAGTTAATCTCTTTTTCAACTCCTAGAAGCTCTTTTCACAATCCCTTGACCATTCAAACTTGACTTCTTTCCTAGTTAAGTTTGTCATTAGAGAGAGGATGAAGATTGGATGGCCTACATTGTTCAAAACTAAAACTTATGATCTTCACGAGTAAACAAACGGATATATGCATGTGTACATAACTTCATTACTGAATTTAGTTTAGTTTTTTTTTTTTTTTCGATGCTGGGTTTCTTGCTGCCATTTAGTTTCCTGCCATTGTTTTTTCCTCTTGATTGTTTTGGGCTTTTTTCTTCATGTAAAATGGCTGTGGAAAGATAGAAATTAAACAGGTATAGTTTACATAATGTTTAAAGCTAGTTATAAAACTTGTGTACGATACTGCTGGTAGAGTTACAAAAACAATCCATTTGAGCTCATGTTAGTGTACTGTATTAAGTTACTGGAATAGATGCAAAGCTCTCCTCCTAGTTATTTCCCAACATATTATTTATTTTAGGTTTGTTAATTTTTAGTTAATGCAATTATATATATATAATTGTATTATATTGTATTTTTAAGTTATTTAAATCATGTATGAATTTTTATTTGAACTATATATTTTAAGGTATTTGAACTTTTGTATTGTTTATTTCACTTTTATTTTAATTGTATTATATTATTATTTACTACTTGACTGAAATTATCAATATATAATTAGTTAAAATATTTTACTTATGATTTTACGATCCGAGTTTACGATCCGAGTTTATATTTTATATTTTATATTTCATGTCGTGTCAAAAAAACATTTTTGACAACCTTGCCTAAACTCCTCTCAAGTGTTCTTGTATTATGCTCTTCTCGGTGTTTTTTTTTTCCCAATGGTTTGCATTGTATTTTCAAAGAAAAATAAACTTAAATAAATAATACTTTTAAGTCCATAAGCAAAAGTATAGCTTTAATTGAAATGATAAAAGGACATTAACTTGTACTTTTAATAAAAAAAAAATTTCATAAAGGATTTTACATTATATTTCTCAAGCTTATAAATATTTAATACAACATATATTAATAAATTATTAAAAAACATAAAACTCAAACTCTAAATCTTCAACACGTAAGAAAACATACGTTGCAAATTTTAATAAACTATAAACAGATCATACCAAGTTACTCATTTAATATTTTTTTTCTATTGTATCAAAATTTCATATTAAAAACAACTAAAATCACTTTGAAAAGTATTGTAGTTTTGAATTCATTGTTACTACTCAGTAGGACAGTGTAATGATATTTTTGTTTCTCCACCCAAAAATATCTAAAACAAGCTTTTAAAGGTATTGAGGTCTTTTCGCATAGCTCATTTGTCATTACCAAATAGAACATGGACATATAAGTATTTTTCAATCTTAATTGCATAGTAAAACGACTCAAATAGCCTTGGAAGCAAATAAAAAAAATAAACCTGGCATTAAAGGGTATTTTTATATTTTTCCAATAGTTTTTTTTGCTATTATAATTGAAGCTGATGAGCGCTTTGGTATTTGCACAAATATAAAAATAATAAAAAATTAAAATGCACTTTAAAAGTATGAAAATACCCTTTAAAAAATTAAGTCTAAGGTCAAGGGGCGTTTTTGGCTATTTACAATAGTTTTTTTTTTTGTAAATACAAAGTCAGCATACGGGCATTTCTGAGTTTGGCTAAATAATAATAAAAAAGTTGGCGTGTGTGTACGAGACTTGGAAGGGCGTGAGAGGCGCTCACACCTTTCAAACAACGCATGCAACGCCTCCTGACATCTAAAAATATCCTTCCGTTGTGTCGTTAGAAGAAATGTTGTATCATCTTCCTGTTGGTGTGGTGAACATTGGTGGTCCAGTTTGACACTGGTGAGCCTTTTTCTTCTTCTTCTTCTCTTTCTCCTCCCCTAAAAATTACAGGGGGTTGACATTTCAACTCATCCCTTATTCTTTTGATTTCTAAGTTTTGATTTTGACTCTTTTGTAGAAGTTTTATTTGTTTTCAATTTCATCATTCAATCCCAATTTACCAAATATGATATTCTCCAATGTGGTCCTCATTCTTTGGATTTCTAATTTTTATCCTTGGTCTTTTTGTAAAACTTTTAGTGATTTTTGGAGTTATCGTTCAATTAAAATTGATGGTATTATATTTTCTAATTTACTCCTCATTGTTTTGATTCCTAATTTTTTTTGGCCCTTTTGTAAAGTTTATTATTCTTTTTTATTTCACCCTTTAATTACAACATTATTTTTATTTTTTATGTTAATTTTGATCCTCATTCTTTTAATTGTTATTTCTTAAAAAAAAATTAATTTTATCCTTCAACATATGATTGATTGAGAATTGAACTTCATAATTTTTCCAGATTAGATGTTTTGAGTATAATGACTCTAGTTACTACTTTTTTTAAAAAAAAAACTTATAATCCTCTTTATTTTTTTATCAAGTTATTTAAATCTCATGATTTGTGCTAATGGTTTAACAATATATAGAATAAAATAATTTTTTTTTATCTTCATTATGGTGGTTGTACTGATTCCTAGATATCTTAGATTTAGAGGTAAATTTTATAAATTTTAATATGATTGTGCGTGTGTGAAGGTGTGTTTGATCGATTTCTTAAAATTCTTAAAGGTTTATGAAGACTAGAATAGCTTAGTAAGGGTAATTGAGAAGAATTCAAACAAACTTGATGGGGGCATTGAGACAGAACAAAGTTGTTTTAGGGGGGAATTGAAATTTGCCCTAATTAAGATACCCTAAATTAAACTTAACCAACCGAATAACCAGATAAACGGCAACGCTTTTGCCGAAAGGGACCTTCAAATTGGAAAATTTAGAACGACAAAGCGACAGTCTAAAGTAAAGCGGAACAGCAAATTAGGAGGAGCCGCCGGTCTTTCTCTTGAAGCTTTCATTAATGCCAAATCCAACACCTCCTCCTGCTCCTCCTCCAATCCTGCCCTTATAAGTAAGTATGTTAATAATTTTTTTTATTTAAATTAAACGGGTGTGTTTTGTTCTGTATTCTTATTGAAAATGGTTGATTAAGCTCCCAGCTTTAGTGGGTTTGCTTGATTTTTTTTTATATATATTTTTTCTCATTCAGTGATAACTGAGAGAATTTGAAGATGTTGAACTTATACTTGGTAATGGGGTAGCTCATGATTTTCGAATTTTTTTTTTTATGAAATATGAGAGGATTTGCTTCTTCTTTTTTTACATTATTTTTTCTCTGTTTTGTATTAGAGAAGCGAAGGGAGTTTTATGAGAATGCTAAGTACGTGAGCAAGTTTAAGAAGAAGCTGAAGCAGCAAAATCAGCCAAATGAGCTTTCCTCAGCTGTAAGATCCTCAGGTGTGTGAGAATTTCGTTTGTTTGTTTAGCACTCTGCAATTATATTGTTTGTTTAGATGAATACAATTCTTGCAAAATCTGTTGATGAGTATTTCATCTTTGAAACTGTGTTTTTCATATAATATCGCCACATGATTATAGAGCAGCAATCTGGGCTCGTGTCCTATATTGAAAATTGAGATTTATACATTATAAGCTTCTTTTGGCTTTGCGTGGTTTGGTGAGAAATAAGTCTTTGTTGATTAGAAATGCAACCCTAACGGGTTCTGGAAATTGAAATTTTTCTGTCAAGTTTTTGTTGTAGATTTGCATTCAAGATTAACATGAATGTTGAATTTGAACTAGACATTTACAGTTTCAATCGCTGCTTCAGGCTGAGATAGAAAAATGGATAAGGCAGTAAGATGATAAAAAAGAATTAGAGGGGCAAGAACACTTTGAAAGAATTTATGAGAAATGGTCTGAAGAGGAAGAGAAGGCAAGGATTGAAAGAGAGGTGATTCTAAAAGCAAAGAAGGAAGAAAGAGAGAATGCTGAATCCTGTAGAAAAGCTGCGAGGAAGAAGACGTTCAAGAATACCTGTCATGGTCAGCTTGTTTTGAAGTACTGGATTGAGCATCTCTCGCAGACAGTTCAAGGTTCCATTGGAAAATCAATTAACAAAGATTTATAGTTTAGAACCGACATGTATTCCAGTTTTTCCATGGCCACTTGTACCATCCTTGCTCACTTGAGTAAATAACCGGTTAAGTTTCTGAGTAATTGGTGTTATTGCTTGAGATGTTGCATTTTGGATTGTTGAAAGAACTTTGATAGTGTAATGAAAAACAATTTTGATGTTCATACTGGAGGCATGTTAGTAAGATTGTGCCTACTATTTTACAATAAAGTCCACATGTTACAATAAAAATATTACCAGATAGTTTCCATTATAATTAAAACTGGAAGGAAATTTAGATTCTTATGATGTTGCATTTTGGATTGTTGAAAGAACTTTGATAGTGTAATGAAAAACAATTTTGATGTTCATACTGGAGGCATGTTAGTAAGATTGTGCCTACTATTTTACAATAAAGTCCACATGTTACAATAAAAATATTACCAGATAGTTTCCATTATAATTAAAACTGGAAGGAAATTTAGATTCTTATGATCGAATCTCAAAGCAAAAATAGTGTCAGAATTCCCATGATTCTTCGTGGTCTAATCTCAAAGAAAGAGTGAAATTGTAGTAAACTAAAGTATATTAGGCATTATTTAGCCATGTACCGGCACTAGAATCCAACATTTATGACATCTTTGATTACAAATTACAGTATAACTAAACTAACCAGATAAGTAGATCCAAAATCTTCAGCCCTCCCCGTGAAAGCAAGATTCAGATGACGAACTCACGCCAAAAAAGAATCGAAGAAGACTCAGACTACGAGGAACCTGGCCAAAGATTCAAAGAGAACCTTTTCAAGCGATGCGATGCAACACCAAAGTTCGCCGAGGAGGTTGAAAACAAATGGCCATAAGGGCAAGAGCAATGACCAGTGCCATGACAAGTCCCATGAAATCGAAATCAAGGCCATGGTCTGCATGCAATTCAGTGCAAACAACTTTCCCCATGTTCGACAGTGTGGACACAATCCTGAATCCTATATTCTCAACGCAGATAGAAAGAAACCCAGATGCAAGAAATATACAGTGGCTTTTCCTTTCCTTTTCTTTTTCTATATCATGATAATTGAAAAGTATTGGTCGAGGTTTGTTTTTATTACTATCAAAGTCAAGTCGACGTATAAAACGTTGACAGAAGCTGCCTTTATTCAATGTTAGAAATCTCCAAGAAAATTCGAAGGATGGCCATTAGAGTCCAGCAATTCAAACTGTAACCACCCCCAGCGTATTTTTCAAGCTGAATCATTCAAATGCTTGGTTTAAAATATAAAATGGACCAGATGTTGCAAAATCCTGTCATTTTTTTTATAGCTTTTAATAAATCATGGGATCGGTTTATCTCATATTCGAGTTAACCCAATTCACTGCTTCAAATTAACTCACGAGACAGATTTTTTTTAATTAATTGAAAATTCAATAATAATATTAATATAATATTTGCACATGTATATGTGTGTGAACTATAAAGAACTCGAACCACAAGGATGGCTTATTAGCTTGAGATGTGAGATAATGGATTATAAAACCACGGAGATCACATTGAGCTATTATAGTATTTATGAGATTGCATGTCTGTGCGCGCTACTACGAGTTTATAAAATAAATATATTTAATAGTATTATAATTGTGAATCAGTGCTAGATAAGTAATAAAAACTAAAGGTATGATTGAATCAATATTTTATGATAAAAAAAAGTTGTGTTGGAAATCAAAAACTTAGAGACTGAACAAAATGATTTGTAGCAATCCACAGTGTTATGTGAGGAAAGATACAGTGTTTTCCCACATGATTTAGCTTTTCTGTTAATAAAAAGAAAAAAAAAATTATAAAGCTAAATTCTCTACCAACTTAATATTAAAAAAAATCGATAAAGATAATTTTGAAAAGAAAAAAACCTTTAAATTATCAGAGAAAAAATAGTATTTCTAACACACATTATTATATTAACACATGTGAATTGCCGTGGACGCATCTAGATCCAACTTGAGGGTGAAAGTGGGCGCGTCCAGCCCACCTTGGGGGTGGGCGTGGACGCGTCCACCCCATCCTCAAGCTGGGCGTGGACGCCTCCACGCCCACCTTGGGGTTGGGTGTGGAGGCATCCACGCCCACCTTGGGTTTGGGTGAACACGCGTCCACGCCCAACTTGGGTGTGGGCGTGGACGCGTCCAGCCCCACTTGGGGTGGGCGTGGACGCCTCCAAGCCCAACGTCGGGTTGGGCATTAACGCGCCCTGACTTTTAATTATAATAAAAATAATTATAACACAAATAATACTATTTGTAATATTAATACTTTTAACCATAATAAAAATAATTATAATTATAACACAAATAATATTTTTTTAATAGTAATAATAGTTTTTTTCAAATTTATTAATTATTTTATTAATAATATAAATTATAATAACAATAATAATATTTATAACACACTCATGCGCCAGGTGGCGCTAGGGTCTGCTCTTCGCATTGAAGCCTCCCAAGAACCAGGTGGCGCTTGGTTGTGCCCAAGTGCTAGGTGGTGCTCGGGTGAAGCCAATCAGGCCTTTTGCCATGACCCGAGCACCAGGAGGTGCTCGGGTGTGCCCAAGCGCTAGGTGGCGCTCGGTTGTGCCTCAGCGCCGGGTGGAGCTCAGACATAGCTCAAACTAGGCGTGGACGCGTCCAGCCCACCTTGAGATTGGGCGTGGACGCGGCCATCCCCACCTTGGGTGTGGGCGTGGCTATGTCCAGACCCACTTGGGGTTGGGCGTGAACACGCCCGAACTTTTAATTATAATAAAAATAAAAATAATTATAACACAAATAATACTATTTTTAATATTAATACTTTTAATAATAATAAAAATAAAAATAATTGTAACACAAATAATATTTGTTTAATAGTAATAATGTTTTTTTTAATTTTATTAATAATATAAATTATAATAAAAATAATAATATTTATAACACACTCATGCGCCAGCTAGGGTCTGCTCTTTGCATTGAAGCCTCCCAAGCACCAGGTGGCGCTCGGGTGAAGCCAATCAGGCCTTTTGTAATGACCTGAGCACCAGGAGGCGCTCAGATGTTCCCAAGCGCCGGGTGGCGCTCGTTTGTGCCCCAACGCCAGGTGGAGCTCGGACATAGCTCAAGCTAGGCGTGGACGCGTCCAGCCCACCTTAGGGTTAGGCGTGGACGCGGCCATCCCCAACTTGGGTGTGGGCGTGGCTGTGTCGAGACCCACTTGGGGTTGGGCGTGAACGAGCCCGAACTTTTAATTATAATAAAAATAAAAATAATTATAACACAAATAATACTATTTGTAATATTAATACTTTTAATCATAATAAAAATAAAAATAATTATAACACAAATAATATTTTTTTAATAGTAATAATATTTTTTTAAAATTTATTAAATATTTTATTAATATTATAAATTGTAATAAAAAATAATAATATTTATAACACACCCATGCTCCAAGTGGCGCTAAGGTTTGCCCTTCGCATTGGAGTGTGCCCTAGCGCTAGGTGGTGCTCGGTTGTGCCTTATCGCCAGGTGGCACGTTGACATAGCCCAAGTCGGGCGTGGAGACGTCCAGCCCACCTTAGGGTTGGGCGTGGACGCGTCCAGCCCCAACTTGGGTATGGGCGTGGCTATGTCTAGCCCCACTTGGGGTTGAGCGTGGACACGCCCATACTTTTAATTATAATAAAAATAAAAATAATTATAACACAAATAATAATATTTGTAATATTAATACTTTTAACCATAATAAAAATAAAAATAATTATAACACAAATAATATTTTTTTAATAGTAATAATATTTTTTTTCAAATTTATTAAATATTTTATTAATATTATAAATTGTAATAAAAATAATAATATTTAAACACACCCATGTGCCAAGTGGCGCTAAGGTTTGCCCTTCGCATTGGAGTGTGCCCTAGCGCCAGGTGGCGCATGGACATAGCCCAAGCCGGGTGTGAAGACGTCCAGCCCACCTTGGGTTGGGCGTGGACGCGTCCAGCCCCAACTTGGGTGTGGGTGTGGCTGTGTCTAGCCTCACTTGGGGTTGAGCGTGGACACACCCACACTTTTAATTATAATAAAAATAAAAATAATTATAACACAAATAATACTATTTGTAATATTAATACTTTTAACCATGATAAAAATAAAAATAATTATAACTCAAATAATATTTTTTTTCATAGTTATTAATTATTTTATTAATAGTATAAATTATAATAAAAATAATAATATTTATAACACACCCATGCGCCAGGTGGCTCTCGGGCGAAGCCAATCGAGCCTTTTGCCATGACCCAAGCGCCAGGTGGCGCTCGGTTGTGTCCCAGAGCCAAGTGGCGCTGCGGCATAGCCAATTGGGCCTTTTGCCATGACCCAAGCGCTAGGTGGTGCTCAGGTCTGCCCCCGCGCATTGGAGCCACCCAAGCGCCAGGGTTGGGGGTGGGTCCTTTGCTGTCATGAGCCTAGAGAGTTGGGGGATGGGTCTATGGTCGGACCCAATGGGATTGGGGTTTGGGTCCTTCTAGTGTTGGGCCCAGGAGTGTTTGTTTTGGATTTGGGGTTTGCGTCCGGACCCAAGACAGTTGGGTTTCGAGACATGACCTAACAGAAGGGGCTCTTGCCAGCAGACCCTGCTGGCTTGGTTGGGCAGCCAGCTCACGGGTATAGCCCCAGCGCCAGGGCATGACAACCCAAGTGTCAGGTGTCCGCAGCCTGGGGTGCAACCCCTCCCCCTGCAGCCTTGGAACTTTTGTGGCTGGGAATGGACTGCCTTGTGACAGATGTCTATGCCTGGGGCTGCAGCACACAATGCCCCCATAAATTGTGCAATTTACAGTGCAATGATTCTTGATGAACAATGATTTCCCCACATGTTTTAGCTTTATGTATAATTTGATAATGTGGTGTAAAGTGTTTTTTAATTAAAAATATATTAAAATAAGTTTTTTGATTTTTTTATATTAATTCATCAAAATTATCAAAAGCATCTAAAAATCATTAATTTAATATTTTTAAAATAAAAAATAATTTTAAAAACATTTTAAAAAGTAGGTCAAACCACAAAAACAAACACTTCATAAACAACATTTTCTATGTCATAATTTTTATATTAGTTGGGAATATCTTTTTCAAACATCAAGATTCAATTTGTATCATTATTGTTTTTTTCAAGATTGTAATATGATTATAGTTGTATATTTGTATCACTTTTAGTATTAATGAAATATCATTTTTTAATCTTACAAAAAAGTTTAAGTGTTAGGACAATTGATATATTAAAAAGTTTAGTAACTTATTTATGTCTACTGAGCAGCCAATGTTATTAGATAGGAGAAAACTACAATTTACAACAATATTAACATCATTTCGAGAAGAAACCAAGAATTACAAAATAGACATGAATGCGTTGAAAATATTTTTCTTTGAATCACTCCTTAAACAACATTTTGTATGTCATAATTTTTATATTAGGTGGGAATATCTTTTTGAAACATCAAGATTTAACTTATATCTAATGTGAACCTTGTAGATATAGAAATCCAAAATCTCATAACCAAGTAAGACGCTTCCTAAGAAAGCTAAGATTAAGTTTGGAATCAAGCTTAACACAACGATAACTTATACCGAGGTACCAAGACTATAAGTAACCAATCCCAACTCAATGCTTATAATCAAGATGTGAACTAGACGTATAGAAGACACAACGAAACTTAGTTAATTCTTTGACAAGTTAAGATGAACGATACAAAGACAATTGATCTTTGATAAGTTTTTGAAAAAATTCTATGAGAAAAGAGTAGGAGCAAACTATCTCACATAAGTTTTATTTTTGAATAAATAAATCCATCTCTTTTAAAAAAATATATATTAAAATACAAGCTAAATAACCCTATTTATAATAAATAAAAACATCTTAACAAATACTGGAAAAATATAAAAAATCTAAATAAATAGGAAAAAAATCCTAAATCAACTAGGAAACTAATACAAATCTCGCACAATGGTTTTTGGATCTTATCACATGACCTTTCTAATGTCCAATTGACCTAAAATTTTAACCCAATATAAAACTAGGCCTCTAGAATCTTTTGGTTAAATTTTAGTCCAATTCAACAATTGAATCGAAAATTATTCTCATTAACATAAAACTACACATTAGAAAAATAAACTCAATTCGCATGTAAGTAGGAAAATAAGTTAAACTTGCAAGTCTTGTAGTAAATAAGACTCAAATATCTTGAATTAACCCATGAATGTCTCTTTAACCTTTTTGGTTCTTGACCTTGTAATAGGCCTAACCGGAACATGTAATAGATCCTTTCGAGATGCTTGTTGATTCATATCATTCCCCCTCTACTCAAAAGGATATGACCTTGACTAATCATCGTGCTTGGATGTTGACTCGCTTTGAAAAGACATATTGACCATATTTTTGTGATTTTGATCTTTTTTTAAATTGTAAACAACTAGATCACAAATAATCTAGTTATTTTTATATTATGCTATAAGTCTAGATGGAATTACGATAATAATGAATTAACACATAAACTAAAAAATAAAAGGGTATAACCTGATTTTAGAGTCTTACTCTGATACCAACTAATGTGAACCCCTATGATAGCAATCTTGAAACCCACAATGAAGTAGAAATCAAACCAAGAAAGTTGAAATTCAAGTTTGGATAGAAACTTTTACCTAGAGATAACCATGTACCTAAGAACCAAAGGTGTTGGAAAAGAGCTTGGACCTTTTGTTTATAGCGAAATAAAAACCCAAATTATGTAATGATGTCACAAGATCAATTATACATTGATAAGTCAATTGTTGATCTTTGTTCCAACAAAGAAAAAATTATTGCATCATGCAAAACACAAGTTATTCAAAACATCATGGGTGGTGAATTTTACAGGAAAAAAAACAATATATAGTCCTAAATAACCTTAGTGGACCCTTATTGGGTTGCTAACCAATGGGCCTAAGCTAAGAATTAACTAACACAAGTCTAATGCCTAAAACAGTCTTAAAACATTGGTTTTGGGCCAAAACAAACCCGAACTAAAACACAAGTTCTAAACTAAATGTAAATATCCAAATAAAAAAACAAATAAAAATTTAAAGTAATTAAGAGTAATACAAATAAATAATTCATCCTAAAAGTACCCTGTCATTAAACACTTCAATCCTCCTTGCTTGTGTAGCTAAGATAAATAAAGAATTCTTGTAAGAAAAGGATTTTAGAATATTAAGGAATAATTACTACACTTGAAAACTATGTTGTTGCTCATTAAAGATTCCTGAAGAAATAGGAAACTTCCAAAAATAAGCTTTTGAATATCCTTGTATTATTAGAAAAAGAATCTTCTTAAAAGAGGAAGTCCACAAGTGAAAAGGAAAAAATAACAAAATTTGTGTTATATTTACTAACCTGTATTACTAGACCTTTTCGAACTTTGATTGATCTAAAATGTTAATATAATGTAGAAAAATATGTCTTGAAAGTTTTAGTATAATTTCAGTTCGATCCAACGGTTAGAATGAAAGTTATACTCAATAGAGAAAAATTGAACAATAGATATAATTTTTCTAGAATTCGAATTTCCCTGTTCAACCTTTTCTTAGATCGTATAAGTATTATTATAATTATCTTTTTCATTATTGTAATATGGCTATAGTTGAATAAAATATAGTTGTATATTTCATGATTGTATATTTGTACCACTTTTGGTATTATTGAAATATAATTTTTTTATTCTTACAAAAAGGTTTAATTAGATATATAAAAATAAAGTAAGTGTTAGGACTATTAATGTACAAAAAGGTTTAGTAACTTGTCTACTTCCACGTAGCAACCAATGTTATTAGACAGGAGAAAACTACAATTTATAATAGTGGAGGACAAACCTCATACCTATATTCTCTTGTAATTGCCTCACTTCTCTCCCTTTCTCCCTCTTTTTCTATCTCTTATTTTTATAGGCTACACAATTGCTGCCACTCTTGTTTTAGCTTGGCTCTCTCATTCTCTCTTTTTTTGCACTACTATTGTTGCTCATGATTCTGCTCTTAACACAACCTTTTATAGGCTTCAAATGGCCTTTCTTTTCCAGGCAAACTTTTTGCCTTCATTGTCAAACTTAGTGACATGACCAAAGAGTTGATGTCTTCTTCCAAGTGTAGGAGTGTCAAAGTAATAAATAACCCGGCAAGACCGGGGTCGAACCACAGGGAGGTTAACTGTATAAACTACAAATAAAGAAATAGATAATAACAGAACAGGAGTTGAAGATAGCTTTGAGATGTGATATTGATATAAGGATTAAACAAGGATAAAATAATTGTCAAGGTTAGAGGATCCGCTAATGGTATTTCAAACAAGTAGTATAAACTCTTTTTATTACTCAACTGGAAACCACACACAAAGGAGGTTCCAATCGGATTATAAATTGTTAATCATGATTACATTAGTTATCTTATTCGAATAATGCTAATACTTGTAAATGTTGTCAGGTATTCATGATTATAACTTATGTTAACAACAAGTCAAGTTCCTTTCACAGCATAGGTGTCGGTTATACCATACGTTGGGCTATGAAAGTGCCAAGTATTTGTTGTACCAAGGGTTATACAACATAAATCTAGATTAACCATTTAACAAGCAAAGTATTAAAAGTGAACAAGATAACAAATACAAAACATGTTAGTATCAAACATTAAAGTCCATGTTGAGTTTATACTATACTTATTCTTACACTATTAGTGTAACATTTTCACCTTGACATAATAAACTTAGCTAAACATAATGAAAGAGAGAAACATAAATAAACAAGATAAGACTATAAATAAGATATAAGTTAACTAAGTAAAGGAAATGAAATGAAAAGCATAAATAAGAGATTAATATAAACAAAACTTAAGCATTACAAAAATATAAAGAGAGAGAGCAAGAACATGATCTTGATCTAAAAATTAAGATGCCTAAATGCATGGCAAATGCCTCCTTTTATAGGCCAACATTTGGAACTATTGATTTGATGATTAATTGTTGAGTGGGTGGCCACATCTTGACTTGGTGACAATCCTTATCTTCTTGTCTGAACAAAACGTCATTGCTAACGTCAGAATTTGAACGGATTGTCTTCATGAAAGTCTAGGAAATTATCTCAGTTTTCCAAAAACAAAAAAGAATCGATGCATTTGGACTTCTAGAACTCGAGATATGGGCTGAACATTGAACAGTGTCTGAGCTGCAAGACAGATTCAGACTTCTCTTTTGATGCTAGGATTTTGACTTCCAAAAGACAGAATTGAGTCTTGGACTCCCATGAATTTTTTAGGCCTATATCTTAGCTTTCTAGCCATATAAACCAAACTGAAATCCAAGATCTACAGCTCTAGATATGACCCAATGACTGAACAGTGTTCCAGTTTGGACTGAACCAGCATCTCTTTTCTAAGCTTAGCCCTCTCTTTGTCTTCTCAATTTCAGTAGTTAAACTCATCAATCAATCCTTTCATTTATGTGATTGGCTTGCATTTAAGATGAACATTTACCATAAATTAAAGGTATCTTATAGTATTAGACATGATATTATAAAACATGCTCTAGTTAAGGAGTTATTGATACTTCAAGTGCAAAATGATGATATAAAACCTTGATAAAAATGCACTTTTAAGTACTAATCACTTAGAGACTAAAAGTTGCAGCTAACCTTAACCTTTGTAAATGGTGCACATGCTGCCTTTCCTGTTCAATAATTGTGCCTTCTTCTTTACCATAAATGGTGGGCTTTGTCTCCACCATTCAACATTGATAAACACTTCATTATATAAATACCAATGGAGTCATTTTTTTAAAATTTTATTACAATGGATATTTAATTGATGAGACCCTAAAAAATTCAAGTAGCTTAGGAGCAAGACTTATATGTTGGATAATCAGTTAATCTCTTGGTTCTAGCAATCTGATCAATTCTATCTAGTCAAGGTAGCTAGTAACCTGCAAAAGGTCTTTTTTTATAGATTTAAGGACTCTTATATGCTTAAGTATCTTTTTAGTTTTAATTTTAATTTTAATATTGTTGATTTCTTGGATTTATAGAGGATGTTGTGATGCATGCATGTCCTTGAATATGAAAATATAGTTTAATATATGCATGGTTCATTATGTACAAAGAGGAAGAAAATGCATGTTGTAAGATGTTGAACATATTCTAGAAATTCTAGAATTTCAAGAAAATGGTCGGGTCATTTTGTAAAATGGTTAGATTTAAAATGATCAAGCACATTGCACGACTTGTCACGATTCAATAGATGTCGTGATTCCTAAACGCGACATCCTTAAATATTGCGATTGTGAATCGCGACATGTACAAACTATGCTATTATGCTAGTATTTTTAATTTATTTTGCTAATTAAAAAAAAATCAATAAGGCAAGAAATCAAAAAGCCAAAGCGACCACATATAATCAAGGTTGTCAATTTCATTATGCTAGGACCAGAATGGTAGGTACACCCCAGTCGAAGACCCCACCGTGGTATGCGCCAATAAGACCACCAAAAGCCTTTGTAGCACTAGTGGTACACAGAAGTCATGGGTGATAATTGGTCCGATGCTTTGGGCGAAACCAATTCCCAGGGTGTGACGAGCGGTGTGTACAGGGCCCAGGTACATATACATCCTATACCATTTTAAAAAATAAGTCAGGTGTAAATTTTATCTCGTTATGGGTATCAAGTCATTTTAGATTTCTCGCCTAAATTTTAGTCAAAATGTTCTGAGTTTACTTCGTCGTTTTGTTCCTGATAAATAAGTGATGCAAGCAGAAGCTAAAGACAACAAAGATACATATAATACATAAATTTTTATGAGCGAAAAGGGTTAGATATGAACCTTAAATTCACAGTTTTATTCTCTCCAAAATAATGATGATAAAGTATGTCTTCAAAAGGAGGTTTACAAAGCTTTAAATGGGCTAGAAACCCTACCTCAACTAGAAAACAAAAACTAAAATCCAAAAATAACAAGGAAACAACCACAAAATCGGAAAATAACAAAACTACTAAAACCATGAGTCTTGGTGAGATTTTTTATATCTCAAGATCTGACGATCTGTGTAATGATATAGTGGCTACTATAAGAAAAACATTCTCCGCAAACTCCTGTAAAATTTTCAGTCCGTTTGAGTTGTTATTCAGATCTAGCACAATCAAACCTCCTATTGGACCTAGACTTATCTCACTGGTCCATAAAAACATTTGTTATGCAATCCATGTAATTTGTTTGGGACAAATTATCATGTAGTTGTAGCAAATCTACATCTGACTGCTCAGCATCACTTCTTATCTCAAGCCTGGCTACATTGAAAATAAATCTAATGAAAAATTAATTGGATGGAAAGTTTAATTTAGGAGGTTTCGTCCTGTCCAGCCACCAGCGGCTGGTTCAATTCAACTACAGCAGACGACGAAAGCCGGTGGATTGGTGGAGCCAAAAGTCGGAGTGGATGAGCAGGGGTATCGCAGGTTGGTTGCAGGGAGATAGGTGTCTTATACAACTCCATATCAGGCAGCTCCAGTGGCAACCATTGTAGCTGTTGATTGTACGCAAGGTGGTGGCGTGGTAAATCAGCTCCACAAAATTCTTCTGTGTGATTTTTTGGGTTATAAATGATTGGTTGGTTGGATTCATTGGTTTATTAATTGGTTTTTTACATGGTTTAGGTCGATGTGAATGGTCCAAATCCTTGGAACTGTTTTTGAGGAGGTTTTTTTTACTCTTTTTTTAATGTGAAAATTGGGGGATTTGCTTCATGATTTTGTGATTAGATTATGGCACTTGTATTTCCTCTCTCTCACACCTATATTTATACTAGAAAAGTGGGAAATTGTGTGCAAGTGGTGAAGATATATTTTTAATCTGTTAATTTTAAATTTAAATTTCGGTCAATCCCGATTTTTCTCACCAACTTTGCTAATGATGAAAGCAAAAAAAAAAAAAAAAACCACCTGCGTTTCCATACATATGCAATGCTGCTTTCTAATGCCACGCCTCCACCTCTCCTCCTCCGGCATTCACTCCTTGTCAAAAGCAGCAGTGCTCTTCTCTGGACTGTCGGGGCTTGCATGTCTCTGGCTTTTCCTTTTTTTCCCCTTCCATCTATTCCTTTGTCTGAAAGTTCTTGAGAATATTTATATGATTTTAAATTTTGTGGACTAAAGAGTGCTAAAATTTGTGTGAGATTTCGCATCTTATGTATTTTGAAATGTGAATAAAATGTATGGCCACAATACTTAAAATATTGATATTTATGGTCTACGTACCTAATAAAAAGAAGAAAGAAAAAAAAAACACTATTTTTTTTATATTTTTAAAGTAAGTATTGTTTGTTCGGTTAGGTTTTTTTATATATAAAAACCAACCAAACAAATTTATATGTATATATATATATATATAACCAAATCTAACTAAAAAATTGTTCAAGATTAATTTTAATTTGATTCAGATTGATTTTTAAAGAAAAAAACCAGCAAAACCTGTCATTTTTAATGAGCTTTTTATGGGCCAATTATTTAGTACGATGAGTTGTTCCTGATTGCCCACGGAACATACATTGAATAAAGTAAGATCTGAATTAAAGTCTTTTCATTTCTTTCCTTGTGTTACTAGCAAATCATAATGAGCAAAGATGAGTTATTATATACAAGTACAGTAATGTTGGTATCTTGATCATCTTAAAAACTCTGGAAGCTAGCTAAGAAAACAAACAATATATAAAAGAAGGAATATGAGAGGTAGCTTAACTGGTCAGATTTTGGGTTTGTTTCTCAATAGTCACAAGTTCGAGTCCTGAATACATGGTCGTTAATTTCAAGGCCTGTGGAATTAATCAAGATACACGCAAGCTGACCTGAATACTCACGGTAATAAAAAAAAAAAAGATATAAAGGAAGGTAAGTCATGTAAACTATAATGTAAATCAAAATTGGAAGAAATACTAAAAGATATATGTTGAGTGATACACTTTATACTAGCTAAAAATAACCTTATAGTTACTAATGGATAGACAAAGCTAGCTAGTTGAGTGACATTTTGCCACAAAATACTAAACTAAACAAACAGTTTTTTTTTTTTTTTTGCCAAGTAAAGAAAATTAACAAATGGTTCTCAATCAACACTTAATAATAGAAAAAGAGAAGGAGAACTCAATCAGATCCCAAACAAATGGTTTTCATTTTCATATATGTTCTACACTTCATGACTTTAATTATCTAAAAGGGAAAAAAAGAGTCAAAGCAAGGGAATAAGAACAAAAAGAGTTAAACTAAGAAAGGCAAACAGTTCATAGTAAAAGATCTCCTCATATGACTAAGATCTTATGTTTCCTTTCTTTTAGCCTAAGCAGCTTAACCCAAGATAGACAAGAGAGGATTGAGAGATAGTTTACTGTGATGGAGGATGGTGAGCTAGGGAACAACGACAAACAGAGAGTAGGGAGAGGGGGCGCCTAGTTTTGGCTTTTATGTTTATTGATTTAGGGTTAGAAGAAGATTTTCTATTTATACATGTTTTTTAAATTCTAGTTAAATCGGTATGTTTAATTTGATGTTCAATTTAATTTTATCAATTTTATACTTTTAAAATCAAAATCGAACCAGATTCAAAACAAATTTGGTTCTTTAATTGGTTAGTTTGATTTTTTTCTCAATTTGGTTTTTTTTTTCCTCGCATATCTAACTTCACCCGTCAGAATATGAAATTAACCTAATCATCATAACCAAAGTTCTAGCCTTGACTCTTGAATATTTAGAAATGTTTAAATTTTAAAATTATATTTAGATACTTGACATTGTGGTTATAGATGTGTGTGTGAATTCAACATGCATTATTTCAATTCAAATATATATATTACATGACCTAGAGGTGAGAAAAATAAACCAAAAGATTAAACCAACTAAATTTTTTTTTAAATATTCAGTTTGATTTTGATTTCATAAGATTGAAACTAAATTAACTAGATAAAACCAAATCAATTCAAATAAAATTAAAAAACCCTGGGTACTATAAATAAATAAAAAATTTACTTTCTAAGTTTTTCTATTGTGTGTTTGGTATTGTGGTAGCTATTGTGGTTGTGGGTTGAAAAAAGTTGTTTTATAAAAAGTACTTTTGGGTTGAGGTTGATTTGGTATTTATGTATGTTTGGTTAAAACTGTGGTTGAAATTGAGGTTGAACAAAAAATAGTTTAATGTGTTTGGTTAATAATGCTTTTGAAATTGAGGTTATAAAATAATTTAAATATTGTAGATTTAATTATTATTATTACATCATGAAATAAATAATACTTTATATGAAATATTTTTTATTGGTCCATTAAACTATCTACATTTCCATCACGTATGAAATACATCCGACAAAAACTACAGTTTTTTTGGTTTGTTAAGCACGCAACAACATCAAGTAAAATATAATCAGGACAAAATTGGGATTGCGATTAAATTCTGCAAATGTTACGTCATCAAGCGATCTCTGTCTAATTTATGTAGTGTCATTGAATAATGTTAAACACTAGTTTTTCGAATAAAACACAATTAAAAAATTAAAAATAATTTTTATTTTTTATTTTACTGGGTCGGACCCGGTTTAATGCATTTTGAGCTTTGGACTGGACCCGGTCCTGCCGGAACCGGTCCGACTGGAACAACATGCTACACTGTTTAGTGAACAGTATAGCATGATGCACTGTTCATCTTGCGCAGTGTTCATAGAATGAATTAATTAGCATGAACAGTGTAGCATGCTACACTGTTCATGCTAATTAAAATTCTTAAAGTGCGCAAGAAGCGTGAGAGAGGCAGGAACGCAACAAGAAGCATGGAATTTCAGCTTCAACAAAACAGCGTTTTCAACGTAGATAATAGTAGGGCTAACATATAAAAATCACAGCTGATTTTATAACCAAACAATATATTGCAACTATTACACACTAAATGCAGCCACAAACACTTAGCCAAAGAGCAACACTGTTTATTTCTTCTTATTCATAAGCATTTTTGTTTTTCCTGAAGTCTGAAATAAGCACGATTGAGCATTATTTCCTTGACATAAACTTTATCATTTTATTGCAATTTTTTTTTTAAAAAAAAATCCATCCTTATATTTATGCAGATGACCCTAGTGTCTCTTAACTGGGATAATGTGCAAAATAAAAATTTATTTTCTTGGCATGGTATTGTTTATGACGTTGTTATTTATTTTTTTTAAGCTTTTTGGAGGCCATGCTTTATAAATTTGGATTTTATTAACTTGATGGTATGTGTTATTTAATTTCTCTTGCTTACTCAAACAAAACAAAAAAAAATATTAGGAAGGGTTCTTGTAGAATTAGCACTAACAATTAAAAAATATTTAATATACTCTTTGGAATCTTGTAAGAAAATTAAATAATATTAACATTAATTACAAACACATCAAAAATCACAAAACAATCTAAAAATCAATATAGGTTTTTTGGTTTCTAACATAAATTAATCGAAATGAACTAAATTGATCGGTTGGAACCGGTTTTGGTTTGATTTCAATTTTAATTTTAAAAAAAAATTAATTTGGTTATTTTTTATATAAAAACCAAACAGAAAATTATGCCCCAAAATGAATTGTTCTGGAATTGAAATTTATGGTTTCAGTATGAAAAAGAAAATGTCAACCAAAGCATAACATAATTGACAACCTTGCAGATATCTAACTACCGAAGGCCTAACACCACCAACCAAAGACGGGGAGAGTTGAAACAAAAAGGAAAAAAGAAAAGGAGAGAATGGTACTTTTCTTTTTATTTAGAGGAAAGTAGCTGTTATGTATGAGATTCGAATGTTTGATATAGTAAAGCATCAATGGAGAATGGCAGCTTTTAAATCATCCAAACCAAGTCTTCTTGGGAATATCGTTGTCATCTCTAAACTACATTCTATAAACGATAACATATTACAAACTTCGACGTACTGAATGGATTCCACAGAACGCACAGCTACACCAGGAGTGGCTTTTACTTCTTACCATGCCCATTGTTAACCTGAACAAGGAAGGGTACATGAACATAAACATGCAGAGAGGGGCAGGGAAATCTTATAATCAAGATGTATTTGAAATTTAATCAAGGTACGTTTTCATTCAGGGATAACACTCCAATTTGCACCCATGTTGTCAGTTTCGGACACTTTTAAATTATCAACAGGCAGATGAGATCCGAGTTTTGATACTAACTAAAACCCTAAAAACTATAGAGTTGAGGTTAAGGTGGAGAAAAAATGGAAAGAGAATCCAGGAGGCGGACGCCCAAGAAAAGTTGAATGCATCAACTCTGCAAGTCCTCACTGTGTTTGAGAATATTAGACTTCATTACTAGGGCAGTAGAACAATGACACAAATGAGTCCCAAAAGGTAATAAATGCATCAAGATGCAAAAATTATACACGATCACCATCCCATTTTAACACATTTGATTGATACATGATATACTAAAATAATCACAAAATTATCATCTCTTTATTAACCTTTATGAGGCATCCAATAGCTCAGTCAACCATAAAATAATCCGGCAATGAGCTCTTGAGGCTCAGTGTACCTTTCAAACAATGAGTAGCATTTAGAGCATGTACCTGCAGTATCCATTCACTACAGGCAGGGGTCTTGATCTGTAATGAAGTATGAAGACCTGTCAACAAAACCTTGACACAGAATCTGCATCCATAGTCCTAACAAATCCAGGCATGTCAAGCCTAGGTCCTGCAATGGTTCTGTATATGTAAAGCTTCTCAACAGGGCAGCTTTCCGGCCTCGATTCTGGAGGTCCCCTCTCATCAATAACTTCAACATTGAGCCTAGGCATCTTCTGACCTAGCAGCTTACATGCTCCAAAACTCACTGAGCAAGAAGACATCCAAAGGGATCGCATTGTCTCCAGCTTTGCAGCATTGGCCAAAAGAGCCTTATCCCCAAAGGAACAGTCCCTAATTTCAAGTTTGCAAAGCCTTTCACACCCAGACAGCACATGGTGGAGTCCCAGATCACTATCGCCAGCAAATGCCACAGATAGCATCTCTATTTTTTTTCCATAAGTTCCAATGTACTCAAACACACGATCAGTCAGTAGACCTGAGAGGGAAAGACGCCGGAGATCCTTGTAGTTTTCAACAATGGCTCCAAAACCCAAATCCAGAGGCTGAAGTGTTTGGTAATCAGGAGCCTGAGGTTCAATAATACAAAGACGGAAGCAGGTCATGCTTGGACGGTTCTTTGCTACTGTAACTAGAGCAGCATTAGTCATTTGACGGCAAAAGTACAGAACTGACTGAAGCTTAGGACAGCCTTCAGAGACAGAGACAAGGCCCCTTTCTGTCAAGGATACATTTGGTTCTGCAGCAAATGGGTCAGATGGAAACACCCTCAACTCTGTCAGGTCCTTGCAACATGCTGCAAGAGCTTCAAGTCCAACGTCTTCAATGTAATCCAGCACCTGCAGTGATGCCCTTTATTAGCTCGAACAAAAAAAGGCAGGATTTTTTTTCTTTTTTCTGGAAAAAAAAAAAAACAGCAACCTAAACTTGAGTCACGTAGATCAAAGCAGCATCCAAACATGGTTGTGCAACAGCCATGAATGCGGTCCCATATGATAAACTTTTAAAGCAAAAATTGGCAACCGAGCATGCAAGCATCTAACTCGCACCATAAACTCCAGCTTTCTAGAAATTTATGCCTCTTGCCAAGTGAGCAAGTAAAATATGCATTCAGAAACAAAAATCATGATAGAAACTTAAAACTAGAATGTAAAACTTACCCATAAACGCTGCAGATTCGAACATTGACTGACAAGTTTAATGAGATCAGCGCTTTGTATATTGGCATATCTCAAGTTCAGTGATGTTAAGCCAGAACAGACAGGATAAACTGCTGGAAGGTAAGCTGGATTTACATCCCAAAACCCAGATAGACTCCTCAGTTCTTTACACACAGAAAAAGCTCCAGCCAGGTTTGAGAAGATTTCAGGCTGCAACTTAGCCGAGAACTCACCTGTGCCCAATTCAACAAGTTGTGGTGCTTGGCGAATAAGTTTAGCAAGCCTCTCAACGGGCACAGCATGGTTGAGCTGAAGATTCTTTAGATCAGGACACTGGCCAACCAGGCGCTCCAGAGCTGAGAAACTCAGCTCAGCCCCTAAGCAGGAAATATTAAGAGAGACCAGTGATGTAAACGAGTCAGGAAAACTGTTCAACCACTGCCCACTTGGATCATCCACCTCACTCTCTCGTAAATCCAGCTCCCTCAGATTCCTGTAAACAAGTTGCGCAAGTGATGAAATGCACAAGACACAAAAATATACTAAATTACAACGATAAAAGCGTGATTTGGCATAAAATTAGCACTCCATCACTGTCCTTATCATTGAAAATGATGACTTCCTCATTACTAAAGTTACTTGTCATTTGCTTGTTAAGTCAGCCATTATCATCACCCTCGTCCATAAGTGACAAATTAGCACAAACTACACCAGGTTTTCAAAATTCTCAGCTCCAAATCTACAGAACAAAGCTAGAAACTAAACCCGAAGTACAGCACTCATGAAGTTTTATGCACGAATAATCATGAAAGAAAATAACAACAAAATCACATCGACAAATTAAAGCTTGTTTTGAGTTCAGACTCCTCAAAGAGGGGCAAATAAAGAAAGAGGAATGCAGCAGCAAGAAAGAAACCTGCAATCGGCTGCAATGGCAGAAAGTCCATCCGTAGAGAAACCCTCACAAGACGAAAGCACCAAAACCTTAAAATTTTTAAAACTCTTAGCAATAAACTCCAAACTCTCGTCGGAAATCACCATCCTCTTCAACCTAATCTCTTCCAACCAAGGATAGGCGGTAGCCAACGCCGCTATCCATGGGTAAAAGTAACCTCCCCAACCGTCAGGCACCAAATTAAAGTCCGCAAAGTGTGGCTTCCCTTTGAGCTCCACCGATCTTAGCTCCGGAAACCTCCTTATAACCATATCAGGCCTCACCGCATAACAGTTACCAACAAATATTCTCTTCCTGCACCACCGCTCTATCTCGTACCACGACTTGCACACCACCGATACGGCGTTCCTGTCTTTGTCGTTTGTAATAAACGAGAGCACATGCTCTAGCACTTCCTCCGGGAACGTACTCGCCTTGTTCGGCATTGTCAATGCTAAAGCCAACGTGCCGTTTATTAACGACGGGATTCAATTCCGCTCCGTATGAAAACTACAGATTTGCAGAGAGCAAGAGAGTATGGGGAAGGAGTTTTGGGTTTTTCATGAGTGATTAGCAGATGAATTTTAACTAACTATGGTAAAATAGGGAGGTTGGGGAGTGAGATTTTGACACGTGGAGAGTAGTTTAAGGTGGCTGATGGATGAACGGTGGGAGAAAGAAAAGGGCAATGATCTCATCTGCTAGGTTAGGTTAGGTTAGGTTGGGCAACGCAGGTAGGTGAGCTCTTATAATTTATAGTGAGAAGGAATAGGTAATAAAATATGTGATAATGGCGAGGGGGGGAGATGGAATCTCATCTAATGATTCGTATTGCACGGCTGGATGTGAGGGATCAGATATCGAGGGGAGCCACAAGCAACGTGAAGATGCGAGAAAAAATTAATGGGTGAAGGAGGAGGAATGATGGGATTGTTCTGATGTGATTGATATTTAATAAGATGACCACCGTCAATCAATGATACTATATATAATTTAAGTATGCTGCATTTTCAGTTCGAATTTTTCTTAAAAATAAAAAAAAAATATTTAAATATTATTAATATTTTTTTTAGTTAAAAAAAGTTAAATTTTCTGGAAGTTAATTTAATATAATATTGATGTTATAGGTTTAAAAGCAACTTGAACAATCTATAAAAGTATAGTTTGATGTAATAAAATTTTTAAGATGATTTTTTTTAATATTAAAATAACAATATATTAAATTAATTTGGATTAACTCGGGTTAATATGTCAAATTTGTGAGTTGGGTTATGAGACTATAATAACATTTTAAAAAATAATTTAAAATAAATTATAAAATCTAATTCTCAATTAATCATGTCATACCCTCCTCGAAGGGTATGACATCACGACGACCCTTCTCGAACAGTGTCCTGGATGGTTTTTGGTTGGTTTGAGGGAGTCGCCACCTAGTATTTATGGTTACTAAAAACTCTAACTGGTCTTTTAGATATTATAGACAATGAACTAATTGCATAAAAGAAAGGTATTAGTATCTCTACTACGTCATACCCGAGGTAAACTACATTGTCTTTTCTCTTTATTTGTTATAGTCTGATGATGTTTCTATCAACCTATTATGGCGGGTTTGCTATGATGAACAAACTCTGGTTTCTAGGTCAAAGACTTGATCTATAACGGTGAAAGGTCCTCAATTATCATTTAGACTTTTTTTCAGGGTAAAATTGAAATATTTGCTATTGCGTCATTCCAAATAATATTTCAGATAAAATTTATTGTAGTTTTTTTTATCCTTATATTATGAATGAATGAATGAGTTGTATTACTCCCAGTAATATTTTGGATATTAACCTCATACAAGTTTTTTTATCCTTATATTAAAGGTGAGAAATAATAAAATATTATCCCTTATAATATTTTGGATATTAATTTTTTTGTAGGTTTTTTATCCTTATATTAAAAGTGAATAATATATTCTTTCCAAAATAAGTTTTTCATATTTTTTTTTTTTGAAAAACTTGGCCATATTTTATTTAAAATAAAATTGTATTTTTGAAAGAAATATTTTTGTTGTTGTTTTGTGGAGGGAAAACAATTCGTTTAATACCTAAAAAGCATCTCGCGCATAGGTCACAATTCCAAATATTATATACATGAAAGTAGAAAAAAGTGGAGAATTCAAAATTAATTGTATAATGATCTTTCAAAAATTAAGAATTTATTAAAAATTGGACGAAGACCGTGTTTGGCAAGATGCAATAAAATGTTTTTATCAAAGTTAATTTAACCACGATATCAATTCAAAACAAATTATCGTTCATCAACTCAAAATGGAACAACGCCAAACATCCATACAAATCTTATTAATTTCGCGAACTTATATTCAAATTTCATGTTAATCCAAATAAATCAAAATAAATCCAAACATAACTCTTACACCAACATAATGTCTAAAAAGCAATCTCAATCCAAAAAATATTCCCACAATAATTTGAGTTTATAGATCGACCTTTCGGGGCATTTAAAATGTCTAGAGTATACTAAAATAGACACTAGAATACCGCTGGAACAATGGTAGCGCGTGGATTCACGCGTCGCCACTACTAGAGGAGTGTGAGTTGCTGAATCTGAAGCTCCCCCGCCTCTTCTTTGCTCCTACACTAGTGGAGCTCCTTCACGTCCCTTGAGGAGGGAGATCTAGCCTTCCAAAGCTTCGGTAAGTTCAACAGCCACTTGAGGGAGGAGATTGGTGCACTTGAAATTTCAATTTCCCTCACCTTTATTTTGTTTTCTTCATCATAGAAGCAACATCACTAGTGAAGACTTGAGCTTCCATGAACCTTGTTGAAGCTTACAGACTATGCAGATCGTGAGGCTAATGTTGTTGGAGGCGATAATGAAGGAGGTTGATGTGACTCTCGGTAAAGGTGTTAGCAACTATTGACAATGGAGAAGGAAGTGAGAGACAGGGTTGTTGCTTTTAAGTGTTGATCGCAGTTGGGTGATGGTTGCACCGATGATGAATGGTTGGGCAAGGTTGGTGGTGTTTGGTGGAATTGGTGTGAGGAAAAATGACAGTGGTGTGGTTGTCTTAGAAATATGAAGAAACAAATAAAAATAGGATAAAAAGCTGCATGTTTTCCTTATTGCATGTGGGTTTCTTCCTTCTTTAAATGATTTGGTTTACATGGTTTGGTTTTTCAGGTGAGAATTGTTGGTTGGTGGCAAGCTTGGTTGTTTCGGGTTAATGGAGGTTGTTGGTGGGGACGTGCAGGGCTGCTGGTTTGAGAGAGAAAAAACAGATATTCAGGCAACGCTGTCATGTTTTAAAAAAGGAAAAAAACAATGTCAAATGAGAAAAAAAAAACTAATATCGAGCGATGAAAACAAAAGGAATATAAGATAAAAAATAATGTCAATCCATGTTAACCATTAAGCTAAAATGAAAACCCAATGTCAAATGACTTAAGTCATTTAACCATAAGTAACAAATTTGAAAAAATCTTGAAACCTAATATTTAACTAATAAAATGTTGAAGGATAAAAAAAATCAAACATACAAAACAATAAAAAAAATAGTAATTATAAGCCACAAAAAGGTATGAGCCTATCTCGGTTAACCTGTCAAACCTAAAGGTCATATTATGAAATCATGATAACCTGATAAAAAAAAACAAAGAAATCACAAAAGCCAATTTAAAAAAAAAACTAATGTTGAATCATGAGATGAGAAAAATAAATAAGTAAGAAAAAACCACCAACCCTGAATATCCAAGATTATTTATCTTTCTTTTTTTTATCTTTCTTTTTTAAAACGCGATTATGTTTTTCTAACCGTTGGTCTATCTAAAGTTTAAGAAAAGTCATTCTCGATAAGGAAGTCTTTTTATTATTAGGTTAAAAACCTAACCGTTCTAATGCCAACATAAATAAATAAATAAATTATCTTTTTATTTAATATAAGAAATATGTCTCACGTATAAATTCATGATCTCGTATATTAAAATAAAAAAAAAACATTTTAATTTTTTTATGTAATATCAGGAATATATCTTATGTATAAGTTCATAATCCTGAATATTAAAAGAAATAAAATAAATTGTTTTTGGTATTTTTGAAATGTAGACTAAAATCCTTTGGAATATTACAAACTTGTTGTAAAATCCATGCAATATTTAAAAAAAAAACACTTTAGATTTTTTTTTAAAAAAAATACTTAAATAACTTTAGGATTTTTAGCCACATACAACAAAAAAAATTGTTATTATTTTTATTATTTTTTAGGCTTTGTTTGACAAAAACTCATTTTTATTTATAATAAAACTATAAAAAATAGGATTAAAAGATGTTTGTCAAACACACCCTTAAACTCAAAAACCCTTTAACAAAAATTTTGGCAAACCAAATAAGATCTTAAACCTTTGACTCAATTTGACCTGACCAGGTTGACCTGAAATTTTTGGTTTGACCATAAACCGAACAAAAAATCCTTGTTTGACCTGAAAAAAAAAAACTAAAGCTAAAAAATAGATTAAACACTAAAAAAACTCAAAAAATCTTGAACAAAATTAATATAAAAAAATAAGGAATATCAAGAACACCAAATATGAACCCAACAACATAGGTTCCAAAAAAGACCAAATTTGGTCAAAACAAATGCACATACATGTTTAAAATCATGCAAGAATTAATAATCTAGTATCCATTCATTTCAATTTTCTTTTAAACATTACGAATTTGTAAAAATGAATTTTGTTTTTAAACCGAAATTCTAGGATTAAAAAGCATTAAAATCATGTTATTGATGTAAATAAACATTAGATTATTGGTTAATCATGCATAAATAAAGGTTATGTGTAAAGAAATTGATCAAAAGTGGCCCAAATCAAGGGGTTAAAGCAATGTTCTTCCCAAGAACATGAAGAACACTGCCTATAAACCTAGAAAAAACCCAGTCATACCCAACCACTACCAAGCCCTAGAAATTGGCATTTTTTGCTTCTAAAACATATCTTTTTTATCCCAATAAGTCATAATACTATACACAAACATGTTTAAATAAAAAAACTAACAAAAAAAAATCAAAAAATCAAAATCAAGCATGAGGTACCAATCCAAAAACTACCAAACTAAAGCAGTCTACATGTTCATGTAACATTGATTTAAAATTGATTTTTTGAACCTATTTTGTGCACGATCAAGCTTAACAAACCCAGGATAAATATCCTTACTTTAACATATATAGCTTAAGCTAAACAAAAACTAAAACAACATTACATATATATTAAAAAAATAAATTTAAATAGCAACTTGAATATATCAAAAATATAAAAGGACTTTAAAAAAAACATCATTAAATAAAAAAAACACAACAATAAAGAGATGAATGCAACATTACTTGTTAAGCTTTCCAAACCTTTTTTATATGCTTGTAAATATAAATATATATAAAAAAAAGCAGGTCATAAAGGACCTGCTTTTGGATTAACAAGGTATACTTAGAAAAACTACTCTTTCTTGTCTTTTATTTGAAAATATTTGCATCTCATAAACTTACAAAGCTTAAGAAAACTTTTGTTTAGGCTTTTAAACCTCTACACTTATGTTTCTTATTGATATTTCTCTTCCTTTTCTTATCTTATCTTTTCTTTCTTTCGTTTTTCTCTCTTTTTTTTCTGCCTTTTTTTTCATCATTAGGAGGGATATTTATAAGGTTTTTATAGGGTTTTAGGAGGTCTTAAATCTATTTCTAATCTCTTGACATTGAGGGAAGTGTTGTAAACTCTTGATAAGAACTTATAAGGAGCCTTTATGTGTGAACACAATCGATTTCTACACAGTGGTTTCACTGTCAGGGCTGACTGAGTTGCCCACTTCTAAAGCTTTGTTGGAGCAATTATGACGACATAGTCACATGATATCACCAGAAGTTGGTAGAGGGGATGCTTATCTGATACAATCGGTTTTTCTCCCCTTAATGTTGTTTTATATGCACTATAAAATTTTTTGTGTGGTGTGATAAAATTTTCTCTCCAATAAATTGAAAAAAAAAAACCAATAGAAAAAGAAAATACTTCCTACATTAAGAAAAAAACTAAGTCACGCGGAAAAAATATTGTAGCACAAAAGAGAAAAAAACATTGTGGATTGTAATGGTGTTTTCTTTCTTTTTTTGGTCCTTTGGTTTTTACATTTAGATCCCTCCATTTTTTTTCTTTTTTTTATTTGATCCTTTGGTGTTGCGTTTGGGCAGGACAAACTGGTTGGCATATGCTAGCATTAAGGACGCTTCCACCATCTTTAGACGGCGCGTGAGGCATCATATAACGGTCAAACACCTTCTTTCATAACGACGTTGTAAGCATCTCAATACATATACACAGTGGTCCACCGCATGTAGACAAAGGTGTAATGGTTGAACTCCGATGGATTTTTTATTCTCCCTCCTCTTTTCTCTCTTCTCCTCGGGTTTCGTTAACCTGCTAAAATTTAAAGGTATCCTGTTATTTTTTTATATCAAATTTAGTCATTATTTTTTTGATTTCTATTTGTTCTATTTTTAATAATTTTTTATTGATTGTGTTCTTTAATTTCATCCCTCATCATTTGATTTCATTTAATTTTTATATCCAATTTAACCCTCATTCTTTTGAATGCCTTTTGTTTTCTTTTTTTATCCTCTTTTTAATTGAATTTTATTTTTAATTTTATTCCTCAAAATTTGGTTTTAGCTTATTTTTATGTCAAATTTTGTCCTCATTCTTTTGATTGTTATTTGTTTTGTTTTGGATACTTTTTTTATTGATTTTTTTTTTTCAAATTCTTTCATGGCTAGCTTTTTGTTAATTGGAAATTTTGTTTCGTATTTTTTTAGGATTTGCCTTCTACAAGGTTAGTCTCGGGGTTATGATCCAGGTCATGGGTTTTGAAAATTAATCCGAGTTGACTTTGATATTTTTTAGGTCATTTTTTATATCATCATTTAATATTTGATTGGTTAAGAATTGGTCTTCACGCTTTTTTTTCACTTCTTTTTTTATGAAGCTATCCTGATCTCATGTTTTGGATTGGAGGCTTAACGGGTTAACCTAGATTGACTCGTGTCTTTTTTTCGTTGCTTTTTTTAATTCATTTTTTTCCTATTTCTCCCACCAGTACTAAATTGTTTGATAATTGAGCTATGCAGTTTTACTCAATTTGCTTTCAACCTATTTATACTTGTACTATAACCTGGTCTAGGATTTGACATGCTGACTCAAGTGAGCTCGGATTAAGTTTTTTAACCTTTTCTAAATTATGTTTTTTCTTCAATTTTGTCTTTCAAAATTCGATTAACTTAAAATTGAGCTTCAAATGTTTTCTATTTTTTCTATGATATTATCATATTCTTAATTAATTTTTGTTTTATTGTCAAATAAGATTGTGAAGACCTTTTAAGAATATTTAGAGAATATATTCTCATGGCATTGACAAACATTTATTTTTTGAGTTGATTATTGTCAATTTTTGTTCAATGTATTTATTTTTGCTATATTATTTTATTTATATTATTAAATTGGATGAGCTGATTAAACCAAATCAGATTAATTACTATTTTTCTTCTTTAAAAATGTGTGGTATTCTTTTATACTCGGGAAAAAAAGGCTCGGGGGTTTTGCTGGATGCCAATCGAGAATTATCTAAGATGCACCGGTATACATATGTAAAATTATCAATGAATCTTTCCTTTTCAAAAGATATGATGACGGTTACACCCTTTTATATGTAGTTGTAGATGCCTATTCCTTCCATAGAAATGAAGGGTATTGTTGTCAATCTGTGAAAAGGTATGGGGTGGCAGTATTGTCTCAATCAGCATGGAAGCTTGAGACTTACTGTCCTTTTTATGTCAAAAAGCTGTTGGAGCTAAAAAAAAATAAATACAAGGGTAATGATCATGTTCTAAAGGAGAGGATCTTGACTGTTGGATAGCTAGGCATCCTTGTCCATGGCCAACCGTAAACAAATGGTCATTACTTTAGTGTTAGGGTGTGCTTACTTTAGTTTACATGATTTTTTTATTTCAAATTAATGTTTTTTTCGTATTTGTTTTTTATAATTTTGATATGTTAATTTTAAAATTAAAAAAATTATCCCAGACACTTTCCAACTTTTATTCTCTTATTAATCTTTATGCAACATCTTTAGTTAATTCGATCCTCGTACGACTACATAAAAACCTTCCTTCATTTGCTGTGTTACATGGACCAAGGTTCATCGATGCATGACATATGTTACATGTTAGATTAAACATGTATGATAAATTAGAAGATGTATTTGAAAATTAATGCAAATAAAACATGAGGATGCAATGAAATTACATAAAAAAAAATAGTATAAAACCAGTAACAAACATGAAATACTACAAAACTAGTATATTAATCCGCGCTCCGCAGTGGGTCAATATCAATTTTTTTTTAAATTTCAAAAAAATATTAAGAATATTAGAGAATATTTTAAGCTTCTTGGGTCTGGCAGTCATGCCAGACCCAAATGACATGAGTCTAATGGTCATGCTAGACCCAAGAGCCATGAGTCTGACGACCATGTCAGGCCTAACAAACTTGGGTACCAAAATTTACTTGAATAACAATAATAATAATAATAATAATTAATTATAATTGTAACATCAATAACAATAACAATAACAACAACAACAACAACAACAACAACAACAATAAAAACAATAATAATACTAAAAAGCATAACAACAATAACAACAACCATGCTAGACTCAAGGTGCTTGAGTCTAACAAATATGTCTGAGCCAAGTTTACTTAAGTTTGACAACATGTCATACCCACATTCCTTGAGTCTAATAATAATGTTTGTCTCAAGGTGCTTGTTTGGCGGCCATGCTAAACCTAAGAGACTTGGGAACCCAAGTTTACTTGAATAACAACAACAACAATAATCATACTAATAATGCTAAAAATAATAACAACAACAAACATGTCAAACCTAAGAGCCTTGGGTCTGACGGTCATGCCAGACCCAACAGACTTGGGTACCCAAATTTACTTGAATAATAATAATAATAATAATAATAATAATAATAGTATAGTAATAGTTAATTGTGATTGTGATTGTGACATCAATAAACAACAACAACAATAAGAATAATAATAATCACACTAATAAGAATAACAACAACAAAACAACAACAACAACAATAATACTAAAAAGCATAATAATAATAAGAAGAAGAACAACAACAACAACAACCATGTCAAACCCAAGGTGTTTGGGTCTAGCAAACATGTCTGAGCCAATTTTACTTGAGTCTGACAACATACCAGATCCTCGTTACTTGGGTATGACAACATTCTAGACCCAAATTGCTAGAACCAAGTTTACTTGGGTTTAATAATAATATTTGACCCAAGGTGCTTGGATCTGGGGGGTCATAATAGGCCCAACAGACTTGGATACCTAAGTTTACTTGAATAATAATAATAATAATAATAATAATAATAATAATAATAATAATAATAATAATACAACAATAACAGTAACAATAATCATACTGATAACAACAACAACAATCATGTTAGACCTAAGGTGCTTGGATCTGGCAACATGTTAGACCCACATTACTTGGGTCTGGCAACAATGCCTGACCCAAAGTGCTTGGGCCTGGCGGTCATGCCAGACCCAAGAGCTTTAGGTACCCAAGTTTACTTGAATAATAATAATAATAATAATAATAATATAGTAATAGTTAATTGTAATTGTGATTGTGATTGTGATGATGATAACAACAACAACGACAACGACAACAACAACAAAAACAATAAGAACAACAACAACAACAATAACAGTACTAATACTACTACTACTAAGAACAACAACAACAACAACGATAATAATAATCATACTAACAACAACAACAACAACAATAACAATCATGCTTGACCCAAGTTTATTTTGGTTTGGTAACAATGCTAGATCCAATAGCCTAGGGTTTGACGGTCATGTTAGACCCAAGGACCTTAGATTTGACGTGTTTGCCAGACCCAGGCAAATAACAAACAAACAGAGGATAATTGTGCATTTTAGTTGTTAGAAGAGAGAAAAGAAAGAAAAAATATAAATAACCAAAGAAACATCTTGCAAAAAGATAAGATGAAAAATTAAAAGTAAAACTACCATTACAATTCACAGTAAAATGTTTGTTGATCTATAGTGATTTTCCCTACACCATTTAGCTTTTATTATAATTATAAAGAGATTATTAACACAATAAAATATAGAATTTATTGGTAAAAAAGATAAATGCATTGAATTCTCTTTTATGCAATTTCTTTTAAAATTTTAAGATGATTAGAGTTTTAAACAATCCCCGACTCGTCTTATAAAACTTTTCCAACGACAAACTCTTGAAAAACCGACCACTCCCTCTAATTTTTTAATGGAAAAGAACACCCATTTATGCTGCAGACCATCCAACCAACCATTGCAGACTCACCTTCAATGCACAAGTTTGTAGTGATTTCAATGCTTAAACATTAACTCCCTTGTCACAAATTCATAGAGCCTAGCTATTTGTTTTTGTGCATTTTAAATTGAGTTTCAAATGAAAATGAAAAGCAGCTAAAATGCATATAAAAACATGTAGACAAACACACTTTTACTGCCTCCTTCGTAATGTACTAGACAGACCCTAAGACTCTTTTTGTCTCCGTCACCTTTTTATCACAAACTTGCAACATCCATCACCTATAGTCCTCCTCCATTCAAAGAATCTATCGACTCCACCTCCTTCGTAATTGTCCTTCCTTATTTTGTCGAGTGTTGTCGTCACACCTAATATTATTATTTTAATCAACTGAATGTATATCAAGTAATTGACATATCAAAACTATATATAAAAAAATCATATATTTGATTTAGAAAATGTTAAAATTGGCGTATGAAAATATAAAAGATGGGGTATCACCATTTCAACCTCTCATTCAGTGGTGGAAGTAGAAAATAAAATTAAAAGGGGCAAGATTTTTTTTTTTTTAATTTTTTTTAGTTTAACGTGGGTGTCCGGGCCAGCTTGCGCGCACCTCGACTAATCCCACGGGCCCTGAAGTTAACGACCATGTAAGCCTCCAGTGGCCATCATATGAGCAATCACAGGGCTCGAACCTGAGACCACAGAGGGAGCAAACCTCTTGGTCCCAAGTTCTTACCACTGGACCACCACTTAGATGGTTAAAGGAGCAAGATTTTAATTGCTTTATTACTGGCACTGCTAGCACCTCCTTGGCTCCGCCCCTGCTCTCATTAATGAGGTAAAAAATATCCCAGAGCAATTACATAACTTGCTAGTGCTGCCCCAGCACAAGTTGGGAAAAAAATACAAAGTCAATTGGTACCTAATTTTCAGGAAAAAAACGTCATTAATGTACTTTTCACCTAATGATAGCTCTATCCTATATATATATAATATTTTTTCCCCTTTCTTTCCCCTATCTCCCATTCCTGTGAAGAGAAATAGAAGTCAAGCTGTGCAGGAGACTGGAGAAGAAATCAAAGGTCGCTAAATATGCCTGTCTTTTGCTTTGATGTCTTTTGTCCTTGATTAATTTCTGGCTAACCCGAAAAAGGCAAATGATTCTTTGTGGGATGGTGCAAAGGATGATTTCTTGAAAAGCCCTAGATCTGCGAAATCAAGATTTGAGAGAGGAATTCGAGGAGGAGGTCGTGGAGGGATACAGAGCTCGACATTAGGCGCTAAACTGGAGTATACTTTTAATGGTAGAGTGGTTGTGCTTCAAAGTATTTTTTATCTAGAAATATATTAAAATAATATTTTTTTATTTTTTAAAAATTATTTTTAAAATTAACACATTAAAACGATTGGAAAACATAAAAAAAAAATTTAACAAAAAAAATTTTGAATTTTTTAAAAACATGGGTTGACCCGCGTTTCCAAACAGGGTTTTACTTGATAGGGTATGATGGTTTTCTTATTTTTTTTAAGTTATGCTTTGTGTGATTTATGATGCTTTCAACCTATCTATTTATTGAAAAATATTTTTTTTATAAAAAAATGATTTTTTTAAAAGTGAATTCCTGAAAAGTGAATTATTTTCTGATGTTTGGTAGTATCATGAAAAATAAATTGAAAATATTTTTCAGTGTTTGATTATATCATGGAAAATAAACTGGAAAATAAATTATTAATTTTTTTTTCAAGTTTGTTAAAATAATGAGGAACAAATCTTACAAATTAAAAAGTTGAATAAGAATGAAATTGAAAAAAATCTAATTTCATAAATTATCTCAAATAAAATAAATAACAATCAAAATAATGGAGAACAAATCTAACAGATAAAAAATTGAAAGATGATGGAATTAAAATAATAATAATTATAATTTCATAAATTATTTCAAATAAAATAAGTAACAATTAAAATAATGAATACCAAATTTGATAGATAAAAAATTACAATTAAAAAAATAAGACCAAAGTTAATATAAAAATTAAATTAAATCAAATTCTAAGGGGTAAAATTAAGAAAAAAGATCCAAAAAAATATATAGCAATCAAAAGTTTGAGAACCAAATTTGTTATAATGAACAAATAATATGAAATTTCTAATTTTTTTATAATTTCTAGAAAGTGTTTTCCGTCCAAAATAAAAAAAAACACTTTTCTGGAAACCAAACTAATTTTTTTTTTACTAGAAAGTATTTTTCGTTAATCAATTTTTTTAATAGCAAATAAATGCAAAACAATTTAAAAAATAATTTTCAAAAAACCACTTTTCACCGTAAAATGAGGCCTTAGTTTGACAATAAATTCAATATCTTTAAAAAATATTTTTTGTTATATTATAGGCAAACAAAATTCCACCTCCGTTTTTTTTTGTGTGTATTTGCTACAGAGTTGGATGCACTGAGCATCAAAATATGAGCTATATTGTTTGAATTTCTTAAGATTTCCGGGGTTGTAGTTTTGTATTCTCTTTCCAGTTAGCCTAGTTTTAGCTTGGTTTTGTCTATATTCTATGGTTGTAGAATATAGACATGTTTTCATCATCTTTAAATTCCCAAAGATTGAAATAAAGCACAATTTTTGTTAATTAAGGATGGCTACGACTGCATTAATTCTATTTTTATTGGTGCAATTTCTTTTTAATTAGATGATTGTTGATATATTTAAACTAATTTTCTCGAGCCATTAAAGAAAATTAGATGGTCAAAACCTAGGTAACTGTTGTAAGTCTTTATAAATCTTTTGCAAGCACCATGATTGTAGTCTTTTTTGCTTTTTTTTTTTTTCTTGAATTACAAAACAGATTTTTCTATCTAAATTTTTATATTTCTAAATTACATAATATTTACATAATTGTATAAGAAACATTAAGTTACATTCGAAAGGAATTAAATAAGAAAATAATTTTACAACTTAGAAAAAAAATAGAAAAAATATAGGACACGTAGGTCCTATTTATTATTACAATCATTCAACCATAAACACACAATCACATTGATATTTAATGTCCATAACCATCTATCATGCATAATAACATATTAATATGCATAATAAAATTATTGCATGTTTCTATGTTAATTATTGGCTTAATGTGTAATTTTTAAAATAATATTTCTAAAATTTAGAAATATTAAATCAAATTCAATTTGATAATTTTCCAAAAATAAATTTTTTTATTTAATATAGATTTTCTTTGAGAAAATATTTTTCAAAACTTAATAAGAAAATTAATCATATTAAAATTCTTATTAATATCCTAAATTATTTTAGGATCAATTAAATAAATTTTTTCTACTTAAAAACTCTATTTATTTTAGAAAAACTAATTTTCTAAAAATTATTAATTAAATCCTAATCCTATTAGGATATAACCAAACTCAAAAAAATTTTGAATTAAAAATTTTAACTCAATCCTAAGCCAATTAGGAAAATTATTTATATAATTAATTTAATTCAGGGTTTTAATTTTAATATAATTATTATTTTATACATGGAGGGTTAAAATTATAATTTTAGCCCCAAATATATCTAAAATAACTAGATATAAGTTGCAGATATATATATATATATATATATATATATATATATATATATATATATAATTCTACCTCTAAGAAAACCATAAATTAAGCTAAGGGCCAAAAATGTAATTATGCCCCTTCTCTTTGCAGTTACTGGCGGTGGGCACATTAGCCACTGCTGGCGTCCACCTTACCAGCGGCAATAAGGGTTGTTGCTGGGCGAGGGTTTACCCTCGTGCTGGTGGCCATCTTAACAACAACAACGATGATTGTAGGTGGGTATGACACAACGCTAGGGGCTACCCTCACGCTACGCCACCTCTAGCATGAGGCAAAGACTTGTGCTTAGTGGATTGGGTTGTCGCCTTCACCACGAGGCAACTTGCGCTGGAAGGCAGCAACGCTAGACACGCTGGTGCTATTGTGGTGGGGGTAGCAACCATGATTGTTGCCTCTACTGCCAGTGGTAACCTGACCTAGTGCATTAGGCACCGGCTTGGCGCACCAGTAATGCTGGCGCTGACACTAGTGGCATGCAACCATCAAAACATTTTTTTTTTTTTTTGTTAATATATGCTAGATTCTGACCAAATTCATAGAAATCCGATCAAATCTGGTGGAAACAATAGATTTTCATTAAAAAAAATTCATGAGAAAAAAAATAATTTTGAGAATATAATTTTTCATATGAAATTAATTTAAAACTAACATTAATAACAATAAAAACATGTAATTAACAACCTTAATTGTCTAACAATGACCTTGACATCACTATTAGGTTTTTAAATATCATACATCCAGCGAAAACAATAAAATAAAATTATTCAGAAGTTTCTAGGATCTCATTAGATAAATTTAAAGTTGTTTAGGATTTTGTTACCTGAAAATCTGATCTTCTTCAACTTTGAATAATTCTTTAAAAACTGAGTTGTCGCTAACTACAAGTTTTCCATTTATCCGACCTTCAATGATAATCTACATAAATCACCAATTAGAAAGAATTTGACCATCAAAGTGTGCTTTCTCTATCTATCATCTAATATTTACTCACTTTAAATTGTTAGCATAACAAAACTATTAGGGACCTAGCCAAACTAACATACTTTATGAAAAATAAATTTTATCTTTGAGTTATAATTTAAAAGTTATTTCTTATAAATATCTTAAATAAAAATAAGTCAAGCTAGAAATTATTTCTTATAATTTAAAAGTTATTTCTTATATATATATATATAAAAGCAATTTTTAGCTATGTAAAAGATTAAAGTTATTTTTTTATATTTAGTTAGTATCATAAATTTAATTTTTATTATAAATATAATATAAATATTTTATATTTTATTTTGAGTTAACAATATAATTTTTTGTAATAATTTTTAATTTGAATGCAATAAAATTAATATTTATAAGTAGTTTATCTTGAATAAAAAATATTAAGATGACTATTATAAATTATAGTATTGGTTTTTTTATGAAAAAGAGTTGCAATCATTATATTTTTTTTATGAATTTATTTTTAATAAATAAATACATTTTTTAATTTGTCATTAAAAGAGTAAAAAAAAAAAGCAAGAAATAGAAAACAAAATAATTTATTTTTGTTAGTTAACATATAGCTTTTTATGTACAACAAGGGCAAATTTCACCCAAAAATTGGTACATGGAGATAAAATCAATGCATAACCAGTTCTTCTATTTAATATGATATGGTATCACTTTAGCCATTTGCAACGTGGAGGGATAGATGTTATGGGCTTATTAATCCAAAAGCCAACAATAAATATATATTTATCTTAGTAGCAATTAATTGCTTTACTAAGTGCATCAAATCTTATTTATATGCACATATGACTTAAAAGGTTGTTAAAAGGTTTATTAAAAAAAGCTCATTTGTCGATATGAGTTGCTTGAAAGAATAGTCACAAACAATGCCTAGAATTTTAATGGAAAAATAATCTTTGAATTGTGTGCCACGCAGAAGACCAAACATTTGAATTCATCGCTGTATAGACCAAAGATAAATAGAGCTGTAAAAGCTACTAACAAAAACATAAAGAAGATTATGTAGAACATGATAATCACTTATAAAGATTGACATGAATTACTCTCTCATGCTCTTCACACATATAGAGTAGCAGTGAGAATATTGACTAGTGCTACACCCTACTCATTGGTATATGGAATGGAGGTGGCTACGTTCCTGAAAATAGAATTCTCATCGTTAAATGTATTGATGAAGTCTAATTTAGAAGAAGTTGAATGAGCAAAAATAAGATATGAGCAACTAAATATGATTAGTGAAAAGAGACTAGCATCAATTTGCCATCACCAATTATAGCAAAAAAGAATAGTCAAGACACATGACAGGAAAGTTCAATCGAGATCAATTTAGAGAAGGCTATAGTGTTAAGAAAAAATCTATCATTGCCTAATGAAGACCATAACAAGTGGACACTAAATTATGAAGGGTCTTATATGGTAAAAAATATGTTTTAAAGGGGCACTGATGTTAACTAGTATGGATGAAGAAGATGTAATTATGCTTGTGAATTAAGATTATGTAAGAAAATACCTTGTGTAATTTGTTTTCATCAATAAAACATATTTTGTCTAAGAATTCTCTTCTTGTATACCTTTTTTTTAAATAAACATCCCTTGCAACCTTGCATGGTCTCACTGACTTAGAATGCGTTTCAAAAAAATCCTTTCTTAAATGACGTTTTAGACTTTTGATTGATTTTTTTTTTTTAATCAAAATATAAGAATATATTATAAATCAGAAGTAACCAGGCTGAAATCCAGCTAATTTATATACAAACATGTACAATCAAAAAGCTTCCCAAAGGAAACACAAGCCTAGATGGGAACCACCGACAAGCTAAAAAAACCTAGCTACTGTGGAGAACAGACTCCCCGTCAAAATTAAGTCCTAAGAGACTGACAGGTTAACCAAGAAACCAATTAAAAGGTGCCGAAGATAACCTGTCCTCAAAACGAACCCATATAGCAACAAAACCACAACATATAAACAGAGAGAACATCCATGAAGCAAAAGCAAAAACTTGTTATACAGCCCAAATGAATGACGATAGCTAGTTGAGGAAAACACCGCTGAATCTAGACTTCTCCAACATCCTAAGAGAACCTCTACAAACATGAGCCTCTGGAAGGGATACCCGCCAACTAGGCAGACAATGACCAGTCAGTTGTGCATACCCATGCAAACCAGCAATCCAAACGAAAACTGACAGTAGTCACTGAAGCCATGAAACAACCCACCAGAAAATACAGTCCCTAATGGAAGGGACATTAACCAACAACAATAAGAGAAGGGTCCTTTTCGTGAAAATAAAATATAGTGTAGAAAAGTATTTGAAATCGCTGAAAAATGAGGTCCACTGAGTTATGGGATGTTTCAAAGATTCTCTTATTTCTTTCCTGCCAAACAAGATAAACTACAATCCCAAGGGAAACCCTCCTCATCTTAAAGACAAGGCCCTTCTCGATGATAGTCCTCTAATAGCACTGGTGAGGGTTGACATCGATATCCTCCTGTTGATATTGAGCCAAGACCTGACCTTAAACCATAGGAGAGAGGTCCAGTTGCATGCAAAAAAAAGGTGGGCATGAGATTCAGGCACTTGTGAGCAAAGAACACATATGGGATCAGGTTGTAAGAAGGAAAGCCTGTCTTTGGTCTTCAATTTCCCCAAAACAGCAAGCCAAAGGATGAATGCATATCGTGGTAGGGACCATTGTTCCCAGACCACCTTTGCCAAAGCACAACATCAGTTTTATGTCTTAAAAATTCATAAGCATTTGCTGTGAAATTTCCCTCAGCTGTAGTCCACCGTTGCACTAGAGTTTCTACCTGTAAATGCCCTCCACAAACGCATGAGAGATCATCTCGAAGTGACAAGAGAGATTTCCAAAGCGGTGAAGAAGTATTCTGCACAACAGCCTCCCAAATGATTTTTGATTGATTTTTGTTTTCAAAGAAAAGTGATGTTATGTTAAATAATATTTTGGTATTTGTTCATGAAGCAATTCCCACTTGAGGTGGCAGCCAAATCACTTACACCTTATATCTTGAGCCACATTTCAGCTATATGCATAATCACATATAACAAGATTCTTTCGTCATCAATTCAAAAGTCTTAATGCAAAAAAATTCCAAACCATTATATTGGATGAGGAAAAAAAATTATCAATTATAATTGTTTATGTGCTTGAAAAGAAAAAAAATCATCTTTGTTATCCCTTCACATTCTGAAATATATTCCTTGTGGTCCCTATTTGAGTCTGAATTAGTTTTTCTTCTACAAAAACCCTGACTAGAATCACACCTTATACTGAGGAAAACTGAAAATTCTAAAGATCAAGAATTAATCATGACTAGGATCACACTCCACACTATGGGGCAAGCAATAATTTAAAAATCAAAGGCCAAACATAGGTCATAAAAAAGCCAAAAAGCCTGAGAAATCCAAATGCTAGGGGTATACTCAAATGGAAAAAACAAAAAAAAAATGATCAAGTCAATGTCAAAACAAAATGAGAATGCCCCACCAAAGTAATCAAAAGAGGCGAATCAAAGAAGCATGATGAAAGAAAAGAAGGACACGATGATGAGCTGAGAAAAAACAATGATTCTAAGTCTATAGACCTTGAAATACTCTTTCAGCCTATGAATCTCTTTCTTTCATAACCAAAAGCTACAACTTATATTACGTGCCTTTATAAGTTCTTTCTAATGATGTGAAAAGCAACTTGAACTGATAAATGATATCCTCAATATGATAAAGATTTCATCATAATTATGGCATGGTGGGAAAAACTATTGGTTATTATTCATAAAGAAAATGAGCATGTAAGAAAAACAAGCTTTTACCATAAAAAAAACCTATACTAAATTTTTGGTCACCTCACCATATACTTTTGTCAATTTTAAACACCCTTTAAAATGCAATGAAAACAAATCATTCTTTTCCAAAAAATAAGGAATTGCATAATATAAAGATATTTTTTTAAGTGCACATCAAAATCACTTAAGTTTTCAAAATCAGAAAAGGTTAAAAGTCTAATAACCATTACATATAGGATTTATCCCCAAGAATCAACAAGATAAATGAGAAATTTTGAATAGTATTAATTACGTAAGTTATTGACATAAGCACATTTGAAAGGATACGACGATAAATAGTTTAAAAAAATAAACTTTTTCTCATGACAATAGGTAAGGGGACAACTTTGTTTCAAACTCTTCCAGACAACTATTTTGAAGCATGAAATTGTTTTCACAAATCCATAAGGTCAAAAACTCTTGTCACTAAAGGTATAGTGAGAATCATGCAAAGACCCACACGTTGGCTCAAATAGCTTAGAATCCAAACAATCAAAACAATCTAAGAAGTTGATAAACCTATATTTCAAAACAGGTAAAATGCATACATAAACATCATAAACATATTTTCATGAATTTTAACGGAAGGTTCCTTGAAAGCAACCAGAAAGGTTCAACAAATTTGAACCATCAAGAATTTAGTCCATGGATAATAAAAGTGCATTGACAAAAGATGAATTATCTCAGAAGAAAGGAGGCTAAAACTCCTTATAAGAAGATCCAAGACATCATCATTTGTGAAAAATCCTAGGTATTCTTCACACCACGGGCAGGTTACCCAATCATAAACCACTGGTATGTTACCTAATCATAAACCATGGGCAAGTCACTTGATCAAAAGTCACATGTAGGTTACCCGAACATAAACCATGGGCAAGTCACCTAATCAAAGACTATAGGCAGATTACCCGATTACAAACCACGGGAAGGTCACCCGATCAGACTATAAGCAGGTTACCTGATTATAAACCATGGGTAGGTCACTCGATCAAAGACCACGAGTAGGCTACCCGATCAAAAACCACAAGAAGGTCACCCGATTAGAGACAATGAGTAGGTTACTCAAACACAAACCATGGGCAGATCACCCAATTAGAGACCATAGGCAGGTTACTCGATCATAAGCCACAAGCAAGTCACTCGATTAAAGACCACGAACAAGTTACTAGAACACAAACCACAGGCAGGTTACCCGATCACAAACCATGGGTTGGTCGCCTAAACAGAGACCATTTGTGAAGTGTCCAAGATGTTTTCCGCACATAAGAAGGACACCCAAACATATATCATTTATAAAAAATCCTAGATACTTTTCATGCGGTGGACGAGCACTCAAACACCTAACATCATTTTGATTTGTTATAAGCTCCTTAATGGTTTTCTTTTCGAACCCATAAATGTTTTCTTTTCTTTATAAACTTACTTTCTAAAGTCTTTTAAAAGACTTTAATTTGTAATTATTATAAAGAGGGGGACAACTGTCATAATTCGATTTTGGAACCCCTAATTTTTTTAATATATATATATATATATATATATTCATTCAAAAAAATTAAAAATCAGAAACATAAAATCCTAAAATATTTTCAGAAAGAGATAGACCTTTAAGCCGCAACAGACTAAAATTCTAGAATAATAGCCAAATTAACATATTTTGACAAGATGAGATGAAGAAAGAAAGAAAATTGAGGTTGAAATCCAAACTTGACCAAAATTGAAAGAATTAATTAAGTTTAAGGACATAATTAAACTTCTAATGGGTTTTATGGATTCAATTAAAGACTTAATTGAAGAAACAAGTTTAGAGTCCTAATTTGGTTCAATTCATAAAAATTAGAAGAGTAGGGACACAATTGAAACTTTGCAATACTAAATTGGGGAAATTAGGGGTTCGATTGCAAGAAGTTTGAAGGCTAAGTGAGGGCCAAATTAAATAACTTGAATACCAAGAACCTTTCTACAAAAGGCACACAACATTAAGGGCTATACCAAACTTTTTCCAGGGACTAAATTGAAGAAAATCAAAGTTTAAGGCTTAATTGAGGACTAAATTGAAAAAAATTAGAAAACAAGGGCTAAAGGTGCCATACTTAAGGGATCTCAATTGATTTTTGGAAAGGGCCTAATTGCATTAAATTAATCAATTTTTTTTATTAATTAGAGACGTTTAAGCTTAAATTAAAACAACAAGGACCAAATTGAAATATATCAAAATCCTAATTAGAAAACCCTAATTTTGAAGGTTTAAGTAGACGATGTCACTTGTTTTTAATAAAGAGATTGAGTGACATGTCGTCTATCCTTGTTTTATTGTTTTCATCAGCCGAGAAGGTTGATCGAGTTGTCATATTTAAGCGAATGAATGTGGCATTGTTAACCACCAGAAGGACTCCAACCACCACCATTCAATAAAGAAGGTTTCCTTTTACAATGTCATGCCACCCTTGTTTAGTGTTTGTGCCCCACCTGCCACATGGAAGCCCTTAATTTTTTATCTCAAGGTAGCCTTGTCTTATTCAACTAAATTTAGCAGTGTTACACCAAACTTTGAATCAATGATGGGAAAGCTACATGCCACCAAATCAATCATGGTTTAATCCTAGTTGAAGAACAACACCCCCTCTACAAGATCTATGGTTTGGTTGGCTTCAATAACCTGCTATTTGCCATGATTAATTCATGCAAAGTGCACCTCTAGTGAGCCATTTTCAACAAAGCTTCAGTTATGAAGTTTTTAATTTTTTCTAGAAGCTCCAAAAGTTTTTTAGACATCTAGAAATTAGGAAAACAGAACAATAAGATAGAAGAATCGTCTCTTAATAGATCAAAGGAAAAAAAAGAAAGAATCTCCTATGATCTAGTTTTGAAAAACCACTTTCAAACCCACAAATGAGTTTACAACCACTTGCCTTTTGAGGCTATAAAAGAAAAGGAAATCATAAGAAAAAGAAAAGAAAAAGGAAAAAAATGAAAAGTCATAGAGAAAAAGAGAAGAAAAACTTAGAAGATTAAATCACTAAAAGTCTCTTGATGGAAAGTCTATGAAATATTGATAAGAAGTGGAAAGAAAGAGATAGAAGGCAAAGCTTTTGAGTCCAAGAATGAAAGCAAAAATACTAGAGGAGTAAAAGCTTAAGGCAAGAGCAAGAAATTCAAGATAAGGAGGCAATATTGTTAAGCTATTCCTCAAAGTTTGATGAGGGGGTGGAGCTTAATAAGCACATCGCCTCCCCTTTTATTTTTCTCATTAGATGTTTGTATCAGATATTTAGTATGTATTCTTTTTTTAGCTATTTGTTAGTTTTGATGCATTTGGTGCTTTATTTAATCTTTTTCAAATGATTAGTTGTGACATGATTTAGTATGTGTATGATTTGTTTCAAGCTTGTTTGAATGATTAGATTTGTTCATTAAAGTGTTAAATGTTAGTATACAAAGATGTTTTGCAAGCATTGATGTTAGGGTAATCAATTTTTTTTTTTGCTGAAGTTATAGTAATAGGTTTTAGGTATGGAAGTTGTTGTAAGTTAGTCTGTTGGATTTGCTGAAGTTGTAGGCATGTTGTTAAGCTTCAGTACAATAATTTTAATCAATAGAATAATGTTTATGCATAGAGAATGCTATTTTTACTTGTTGTCATCATGTACTTTGCTTACTGTTTTTGTTTTCTTGTTGTTTTGATTTTTCAAATAGGTTGTTTTAATTATGCTCAAGCTTCGTTTGCTAGGTTTAGTTTGCTTTTCTAGGTTTTATTGTAGTTTTCTTAGTTAAGGTCTTGTTGCTAGGTTTCTAGGTTTGCTAACATTTTTGGGTTGATATTCTTCGGATGAACTTTGCGTTAGGTCATTAATTTTTGTGTCATTTTAGTCGATTGATGGTTCTTTCATGTGAGTGTATGCTTTTTTGATCTTTAATCTAAGGTTTTTATGGCTTAAAAACACTGATTTAATGGTTTTTTTTTAATCTCCGATTCATTTGTTATAATTTGCATAAAATCAAATAATTATGACCAATGTTTGATTTTTGTGATGATCTAGCCCCAAAATATTGCTTGAGTGTTGTTTTCAAACATGTTTATGCTTTTAATTTGATATAATCTGGTTTGTTTTTTTAAATCATGTTTTTAAGTTCATCCGAGTGTTCTTCATGTTCTTAAGTAAATTTAAACGTTTTCTCCTCTTTTGATCTTCGTTATTTCTTTTCTAGTTTTGAATCAAGTTTATGGGTTTGGGCTTTTAGGTTAGGAAGCTCAACTCACGTGGTTGGGCTGAGTTCATTCATGTTATGACAACATTTGGTTGACTTAAAATTCTTAAGGCAAAAAATGTTATTTTGTTCATAAGGTGTGTTTGACAAACAAGGCTTTAAAACAATTTTTAAGCCTTTGATTTATAGTTAAGAACACGTTTGGAAAACACATCATACTGGTTTTCTAGCAATATTAGTTTTTTCATTTTTAAGGTTTTTCCAAATAAACCTCAAATAATTTACAAAAAATCTGAAAAAGTCCAGGGATTATTTTAAAATTATTTGTGGAACCCTCGCATGTTTTCCAACTAGTTTATTTAATATTTGGGCTATAAACTTACACTGTAAGGTACTGATCCGATATTAAATACAATTGCTTCTTTTCTTATAACATTTTAGAGAAAAAAATAAAAAATATATTTTTTATTTTTGTGCATACGGAAAAATTCTAAAATTCTCATGCATACTTAATAAAAAAAAATAAAAATCACATTTTCATCATTGTTGAAAAAATACTAAAACAATCAATTAATGGGTATCACAACAAGTTTGTGATTATCTATTACGATTTAGCTAAAATTTTAAAAACACCATAAAAATCAATTTGTATAATTAATATTTTAGGTAAGAATTTTACAAAATAATGTGTATTCCTGGTATTAAACTAAATGAATTTACAAGAATACACCTTTAATTTTTTAGGCTTTAGAATAGTTAGATTTTATTATGATAAGATAAGTATCTCCCTACTGAGAAAGACTTTTTTAAAATCTTAGACAGATCATGAATAAAAACATGATTGAGACAAAGAAACAATGTAATTTATGTTAGGTAAGATGTACTAGGGGTGATACGTCCTCCCTATATACAACCAGTCTACTTATCCAGACTCTGATATCAGTTAGGGTTCTTAGTGTTCAAAATACTAGAAGACAACTCCATCCTTTTTTTACTGATAAAGGATGAGAATTCTTTGTTCTTTACATCCAAACCATGAAAATCCTAATTCAGGAGGATGATCGCCGCGACGCCACACATATATGACATAACCATCGAAGCTTATAAGGTCTATCATGTTTAATAGTGTTAGATTCAATTTCTTAACAAGTATAGTACTAGTAACATTGACACAACTTCCACTATCAATAATCATACTACTCATCTTATTACTAATGTGACATCTAGTACGTAAAATATTCTCTTTTTGGTGCTCATTTACCAATTTCATAGGAATTTTCTAATCAAACAACCTTTGAAAACTTATTTTCTTTATGTTCAGAATTATCACCCACACTCTCTTCATTCACTATAGCCCTAATGGTAGGCATTTCAACTTCTTTTTCCTTATGACTAGGAACTCCTTATCTACTAATCATCTTTTCAAACTTAATCATTAACACCTCCATCATAACATCCATTCTATTCTATGTTTTCTCCACAATTTTTTCCTTTTTTTGTTTAACACTTTTTGAAGACATTGTTTATACCTTAAATAAAGGTTAGTAACAAAGAAGATTTTTCCCAAACTAATTAAAATTAGGATTGAAATAATAAAAATAAATAAAAAATAGTCTAAGAATATTTCTCACCCTTTGCCAAATATGATAGTGAAAAATACTCAAGAGAAAGAATTATTAAAGAACCCTCGCTGAACAAAAGCCTGATGCCTTGTAAAATAAGAATTTATTTCTGACCAATTAATTAATTCTTCTTGTTTGATATGGAATCCTTATAAAATAAGTAAGCCAAAGGATACATAAGTTTGTAATAGCATTAGAGACTCTTTGTAGTGAATGGAATCCATAACTCTTAAGAAAATATTGTCTTTTTTGTTTTCACACTTTGTTAGTAGATTTAAACCTTAAATAAATCATTATCTCTTGTCTATATGAATCAACTAACTTAAAATATATCATTGAAAAGATACATATATCTAGTTTCCAACTCAATTGGAATCGCATCCATGCTCCTTTTATAACTCCATTTATGACCTGAAAAGTAGACAAAGGCTCAAACTAGCAGATTTGAATTTTTTTAATCCAAACCTCTTGACTTAACCCATTAAACTCCTCTTAGATCCACTTTGTTTTAAGCCTTAGAATAGACCCAATGGACAATCTTAATATATCCTTCAATTTTGTAGCCAAGATCGCATCAATGTACTTTTTCTTCCTTAAATCACCTTATCTGTCATTCATCAAGTTGATTGTCTCCTATGTCTATTTTCTTCCACATGTAAATTGTTCTTTATCCAAAAATTACAAAAAAAAAGAGAGAGAGAGAGAGAATTGAGAAGACAAGTCTTCTCTCTTAATCAGATTCTTTGATGGATCTTTATAGTTTTCCTTTATAAAAACATGTATTTATACTATATATCGAGGCAATTATGTACTATGTAATTTTATAGAGACATAAAAAGTTTGATTCCTGTGAAACAACACTTCCTTGTCATTCATTTTGTTTTTTAGGTCCCGTTTGTTTGCCGGAAAGTAGTTTCTTTTTGGAAAGTGAATTCCGGGAAAGTAAATTATTTTCTGATGTTTGGTAGTGTAATGGAAAATAAGTTGGAAAACACTTTCCAGTGTTTGGTTATGTCATGGAAAATGAGCTGGAAAATAACTTATTAATGTTTTATTTTTCTCAAGTTTATTAAAATAATGAGGAACAAATCTTACAAATTAAAAAGTTGAATGAGAATGAAATTGAAAAAAAAAATATAATTTCATAAATTATCTCAAATAAAACAAATAATAATCAAAATAATAGAGATCAAATAAAAAAAATAAAAGATGAAGAAATTAACATAATAATAATTAACATTTCATAAATTATTTCAAAAAAAATAAATAACAATCAAAAGAATGAGGACCAAATTTGATAGATAAAAAATTTCAATAAAAAAATGATAAGGGAAAAGCAAATAACAATTATAAAAATAAGACCAAAGTTAATATAAAAATTAAATTTTAAGAGATGAAATTGAAAAATAAATATTCAAAACAAAATATATATAGCAATCAAAAGTTTGAGGACCAAATTTGATATAATCAGCAAATAATATGACATTTCTAAATTTTTCACAACTTCCGGAAAGTGTTTTCCGCTCAAATTTTACAGGAAAATACTTTTATGAAAACCAAGCCAAATTTTCCTTTGACTGGAAAGTGTTTTCCGTTGACCAACTTTTCTAATGTCAAACAAACACAGGAAAGTTTGGAAAGTGGTTTCTCAGAAAGTGAATTCCGAAAAACAAACATAGCCTTAAATTAATTGTTGGCCATTTCACATGTTTGGGTTATTTAACAAGTCTTTTATAAGCTTCATGTTTCCAATAAAACACATAATGAGCACGATGCCTCCAGACTTGAAAATTGTAAAGCTTATCAATCTTCCCTTTCTTGCCAATAGGCCAGACTTGAAAATTGTAAAGCTTATCAATCTTCCCTTTCTTGCCAATAGGTGGTGATAATATTCCCTGTCCAATAAGCCACCCAAGCTCCTGACCACCCCAAGTCATAATGTCCAATGATTTCATCAAGAGTCATGTATTTGGCGGAAGGGGATTTACATCACATGTCCATGGCTCATTAACCAAAAGGAGTACATAAATCTAGATCTCAGGTATAGTATGTATAAATTGTTATAGGTTCATCTTTATATAGATAATTAAAGAGAATACAGTTGAAACAAGGTCTTTTAACATTCTAACATGGCTTGGTAAAAGTTTGGAGAAATGACACATGTTAGAAAAATATTAGGTAAATAAATATTGAGAATAACGGTTGTTTCAAAATCCATGTCTCATGCAAATTAATTAACATGTATAAAAGTGAATCTAAAATTTTATGAAGATTCAATAATCAAGAAAGAAAGATAAGATAAGTTAATGTGGCAAGAGAGGGAATGAGAGAAGAAAAAAAAAAGAAAGAAAAAATAGGTCATCGAGGGCACATTTGTTTTTTACACACCCGGTATTGTCAGAAAGATCTCGGTGAAACGATTTTAACTACACCTTAAAAGATCACCAAACAAGATTGTAATTGGTTAGGAGTTTTATTCAGGGTTAATTATATCCTTTTTTATGGTCTTCAAAGGTATCGGTTGTGTTAAAAACAGAGCATCAGTGTGTTCTCGATGACCTTTTCTTTCTTTCCCTTTTTTCTTCCCTAATTTCTCTCTCATGCCAAATCATCTTATCTCCTTTTTTTTTCTTGGCCATTAGGTTTTCATAAATTTTTTGGTTGACTTTTATTCGGATTAATTAATTTGTATAAGATATGCATTTTGGTTTTGACTAAATAACTGATATTGAGAATAATAGTTGTGTACACAATCCATATTTAGAATCACGGTTGTGTTCAAACTATGTTATTTTCTAAATACTTTTTCAACCTATATTATTCTCCCAAAACTTTTACCAAATTGTGTCATTTAAAAAAAAATCCATTGAAATGCTTGACTTTACTCTGCACTCATAGCTTTATTCAGTGAAATTTAATTAACAACAATGACGAATAACTAATTTGTTTTTTTTTGTTAATCATATATATAATAAGTTCAAGGATTTTTTTTACCCTACATTGAGAGGCCTACAATTGTTAGAATAGTTACTTGTTCTACTTTTTTACAGAGTCTAAATCAAAAAACAATTATGAAAAAAAAGCACAATTATTATCCATGCATTTTCTAAAGCATATATTTAATAAAATTGATAAAGGCTTTTTTTTTCCTCCAATAAATATCAATATTATCAAAATAATAGTTTTTTTAACCAACTTAAATCGTGTGGTTTAAATCGTATGAGATTTGAACTAATATAACCTTATTGATTTAGCAGGTCCAATCACAAATTGGTTGACCTGATCAAAACCATGTTTGACTAAAAAGAAAATTTTAATGCCTTTTTCTTATAAATATTAACATGATGATGTTTTAAATGGACCTATGTCTATGGTGTGGCTCAGTTGACTTGTTTGACCAAGCCAAGACCTTGTTTGATTAAAACAAATTAAAGTGACATCAATCCAATATTTTATTTATAAAAAATACTTCGATGATGATAGTTTGGGTCAAATCAAGTCAAATCGGGTTAACTCTCCAACTTGTGATCGAAGACTGAGTTTAATAACCTTGTTTTTTGGAATCTATTTTTTTAATTGGAAGATTAACAATCTTAAAAAAAAACATAAAAGAGGGACTTAATCAAAATTTAAATAAAAAAATAATGAAAAATAAAAAAATTAGGAGGGTTTGACTAAAAAAAGGCATGCGTTTCTAGGCCTAGATTGCTAGGCCTACACGCATGGTAAGAAACCCAAGCTTATGTGTGCTTAAACCTTGAAACCTAGGCACGTGATTGGGTTACGTTTTGTTTTTACCTAATGTCATCTACCATTTTTTCTTTAAAATAAATGATGCATTGTCCATAAATCGAGATCTTGACCAGCATTATGGTGGCAAAAAAAACATGAGAGGGTAGATTTTGGAACAACCCCCCCCCCTCCCCACACACACACACACACACACATACACTATATATATATATATATATATATATATATATATATAAACACTATAAAAATCTTTATAAACCACTCACCGACCCTAAACACACCCCAAAATCACTAAAACAAATTAAAATCAACCAAATAAAAAAATTGAAACGAAACCCAAATCATTTAGATTTACAAAATAATAAAAAAAGAAATCACTCACCACTCAAATAAAAGAATTCAGTTACCAATTTGATACAAAAAATGACACAATTCAAAAAAAAAAGTTTGAGAAGCAAAAAGAAATATGCATAGTAGATTCATGTTCCTTTTTCCCAATCTTTTAGTCTTTGAGTTGAATCCATATGTGTGGGTTAAAGCCTAGACTTGGTAATATTTGACATTCCTAGTTATTACTATTTTGATAACACTTGGTGAATTAACAATTGACATGTATATAGTTTGTGACTTTTGATCATGACTTGTAACCAAAAATCTATTAAGTCATGCCAATAATAACCAATAGGCTTATATTAGACTCATTGAACACAACCCAAGATTCACTCTCAACATTTGCTGAATGAATAAAGATTGTATGCCTAAGTTTTATTGAATGAATGAAGATTGTATGCCCTAGTTTTACCAAAATAATGACCATTATGAGTTCATCTACTCGGGATATGATATAGTGACATGACGTCCCCTAAAGGACCAAGTTTTTGACAAATGAGCTTTTTGGAGTTCACTTGTCTTTAAGGGGTGTTATTTTAACAATCACCTTCTAATAATTCAGTTTTTTATTGGCTGCCTCTCATCAATGTATGTACATATCGATGCTATGATTGTGCATGTACATTCATAATAAGTGAACAATCAATTATCAACATGTATATGTAAGAACTTATTAAAAAGGCAAACATGTCTAATTATCTACATGTCCATGTTCAATCCATTTACTCTAAATACCAAAAGTGAATAGCAAAACATGATTTTAAAAAAAAAAGGACGAGTTTTAAAAGGCTTGGAATATCGACTTAATAAGCCTTTAAATGTGGGTCGAACCTTTAATAGGTTTTATAAACAAATTATAAAATATAACGTAGATGCATGCATGAATGAATATTGATTTTTTTTATTATTTGAAGTGAATTACCATGTCAATAAATATTTTTTAATATATTCATGTTCATACACAAAGAAAAAAAATGTTACAATGTGGATAATAATAAAATGATCAAGAACATTAAAGAAAACAAGTGCAAAATTTAAAGGATTCGGCCAAATTTATTCAAACATATTTATCAATCTGATAAAAAAATTTCAATCCAAAACTCTAATAAAAAACACATAAAAGTCAACAATAAAAAAAACATGCAAGATTAATGGACTTAGTCAATATCATTCAAACACAAATATCAATTCAATAAAAATTATTTACTCCAAAAAAGCTTATAACAATACACATCAAAATCAATAATAAAACAAAATAATTATTTAAAAGATGTTTAGGGTTTGAAATAGACCTTTTAAGGGTGATTTAGGCGCACCAAAAGCTCCTGGAACAACAATGGTAGAGGCAGAGCATGACTATCAACGCTGGTATGTCATTACACGCGCCATCAACGCTGGTGTGTCATTACACGCGCCATCAATGTCTGATCAATAAGTGGAAGGGCCTACAGGAAGAACCATTCCATGCTCTTCCTTCCTATGGTGGCAATGTAGATTGATTAGTACTTAAAAGTGCATTTTTATCAAGGTTTTATATCATCATTTTGGACTTGAAGTATCAACAACTCCTTAACTAGAGCATGTTTTATAATAACATGTCTAATAATATAAGATACATTTAATTTATGGTAAATGCTCATCTTAAATGCAGGCATATCACATAAATCAAAGGATTGATTGACGAGTTCAACTACTGAAATTGAGAAGACAAAGAGAGGGTTAAGCTTAGAAAAGATATTCTGGTTCAGTCCAAACTGGAACACTGTTCAGTTATTGGGTCATATCTGGAGCTGTAGATCTTGGATTTAAATTTGGTTTATATGGCTAGAAATCTAAGACATAGACCTAAAACTTTCATTTGGAGTCCATGACTCAATTCTGCTGTTTAGAAGTCCAAATCTTAGCAACAACAAAGAAGTTGGAATCTGTCCCGTAGCCCAGACACTGTTCATTGTTCAACCCATATCTTGAGTTCTAGAAGTCCAAATGCACCGATTCATTTTTTATTGGAAAGCTGAGACAATTTTCTAGAACTTTCATGAGGACAATCTGTTCAAATTCTAATGTTAGCAATGATGTTAGCAATGACATTTTGTTCAGATAAGAAGATAAGGATTGTCACCAAGTCAAGATGTGGCCACCCACTCAACAATTAGTCATCAAATCAATAGTTCCAAATTTTGGCGTATAAAATGAGGCATTTGCCATGCATTTAGGCATCTTGGTTTTCAGATCAAGATCATGTTCTTGCTTTCTCTCTTTATATTTTTGTAATGCTTAAGTTTTGTTTATATTAATCTCTTGTTTATGCTTTTCATTTCCTTTCCTTTACTTAGTTAACTTATATCTTATTTATGTTCTTATCTTGTTTATTTATGTTTCTCTTCTTCATTATGTTTAGTTAAGTTTATTATGTCAAGGTGAAAAGGTTACACTAATGGTGTAAGAATAAGTATACTATAAACTCAACATGGACTTTAATGTTTGATACTAACATGTTTTGTATTTGTTATCTTATTCACTCTTAATACTTTGCTTGTTAAATAGTTAATCTAGATTTATGTTGTATAGCCCTTGGTACAACAAATACATGGCACTTTCATAGCCCAAACCGTGTGGTATAACCGACACCTGTGCTATAAAAGGAACTTGATTTGTTGTTAACATAAGTTATAATCAGGAATACCTGACAACATTTACAAGTATTAGCATTATTCGAATAAGATAACTAATGTAATCATGTTAACAATTTATAATCCGATTGGAACCTCCTTTGTGTGTGGTTTCCAGTTGAGTAATAAGAGTTTATACAATACTTGTTTGAAATACCATTAGTGGATCCTCTAACCTTAACAATTGTTTTTATCATTGTTTAATCCTTATATCAATATCACATCTCAAAGCTCTATTCAACTTATTATTATTATTATTATTTATAATTTATATAGTTAACCTCCCTGTGGTTCGACCCCGGTCTTACCGGATTATTTATTACTTTGACACTCCTGCACTTGGGAGAAGACATAAATCTTTTGGTCGTGTCAAGATCAACACCAGCCGATGAGGGAGATTCGAGGTGTTGAAGGTTCAACGATCGTTTTTCTCTTCTTTACTCATTTGGTTTATAACTTTTGGATATGCTCACATAGAGGTTATTAGGTAACATGGATTAAATGGTTGTGTAGTTCTTATCAAAAGAAGAAGAATGATGGTGGTCTCGCCTTGTTTGGAGGTCGAAAGAGAGAGAAATCAAAAAGAGAAGTTTTATGGCTGTTTTTTTCTCTTTTTGATTAATAATGATGTAGAGGTTATGGACTTCAATTGATTGAAGGATTTTGGAGAGGGCTTCCAAACAAATATTGTCTATATTTTAGCCCACATTGTCAAAAAAAAAAAAAAAACAATTATGAAAGCTCTCTCTTATGGTGGTTAGGGTTTTTGGTTAGGGTATTGATGGAAGCGATGATGAATACTATCTTTCTCTTTGTTTTTTTTTTCAACATATTTTCTCTCCCATGGTGGATGAGTTTTGCTGGAAAAGATGATGAATAATAATTGTTATCCCCTCGCTTTTTTACAATTCACTCATTTATTTATAGACCCAAAAAAATTATCATTTTCTTTTTATATACTTGGTCCTCGAACAACTCAATTTTGTTTCGGTATCTTTATTTTTCACATTAACCCCTTATCCATTTTGTTTTCTTTTTTTTATTTTTGATTTTTGATTTTTGATTTTTGATTTTCGATTTTCTTATTTTTTTATATTTTGTTTTTTTTTTCAAAAACAATGTTAATGTCAATTTGACAAAAAAAAAAGTAATCCAGAAATATGAAATGTATGCAAATATGTTGAAAACATATTTCTTTGAATTTTAATTTTTGAAAAGAATCAGCTAGAAAAATAATTAAAAATTACAAAACAATTGTGTGAATAGCTGAAATATATTGAAATAATTTTTTTTTAATTTTTAAAGAATATATTTGAACCTGCTAAATAATTGGATTATAAAATACAAGAAAAGAGAAGCCCTAGGCCTTTCAATAATAATAGCTAAATAGAGGGCAGTCTTAGCTAGGGAGCAATTCATCACTCCCATCTCCAACATTGGCCTTCGATCTCACTTCTTCAAACCTTAGTTATGTAGCTCAGTTCTTCTCTTTCGAGACCACAATGAAGCATGTCAGGCCAGTTTCTACTCTCTTCTTCTTTCTTCTTTTTATTTTATTAGTTACTAATCTAATTATTGTGTTGTTTTGAATAGGTGTCAGCTTTAGGTTTTTTATGAAGCTGAACAATGAGACCATCTCAATTGAACTAAAAAATGAAACTTTGCTCATATCATAAGTTACTATCTCTCTCTAACCTATATTTTTTTTCATTTTATTTACCCATGGTTTTGCTGTATTAATTGGAGTTGTAAAATTCTCTTGTGTATGGTGAAGTTGCGGGTTGTTGTCTGAAGTAGTTTTGGCTGGCTGCTGGGTAGTACTGTTACTCTATTATGTCTTTTTGGTTATTTTGTTTGGTTAGGTTGGGCACCTCCCCTCTGATTCGGTTCCCTATGTAACCAATGTCTGCCTCTTCCTTTGGTTCGTAGCTCCTTTTTAGATGGGCTTGATGTAATTATTTGTCAGGGAGCCTGTTCCCTTTTGTATATCTCTGTACATGAACCTGCTGGTCCCCCAGCTTGTTTTATTTTGATCTTTTAAATATACTTATATTTTTATAATAAAAAAAGACATTATAACTTCTCTTTTCTATTTTCATGTCTTATCTCACATTCTTTCCCAACTCTCCTCCTCCATCTTAGCCTCCAAATCTCATTCCTAGTCATTCCACTTCAAAACCATAGAGTTTTGGGTCTTTTTTGTTGATGTTATTATTAACTTGAGTGATTGATTTTGCAGTGGTATTGTGATTGCTACGCATTCATGTAGCCCTTCGTTTTATATGGATTTCCTGAAGATGAGGAATTGTTGTAAATTCATCTTATAAATTGTATAAATATTTTTACTTAATTTTTTATATGTTGTATACTTTGCATGGTTATTGAGAAAGTGAAGAAAATAGAAAGATGTTGTAAATAAGAAGTATCCTATCGGTAGATGTATTTGTAGCCTTTAACTCAACATCAAGAATTTTGCATGCCACTAGATTTGTATATATAATCAGGTTCTCAGTATGAAGTGCCATTACTGAAAAGAGAACTCTAGTAAATACACTATAAATGAATTGTGATACTATCCAAGCAAGGTCAGATTCAAATTTTGGAATAAAATTTTCTACCGTCCAGTTTTATGCTATTGATCATTACTTCAAATTCAACCGTTGGATCGAGCTAAAACTTTACCAGAAGATTCCAGAGGTATTTTTCTATCTTGAGGTAAACATTCATATGAATCGGAGTTCGAGAAGGACTTCTGATATGGGTCAGAACAAGCTATACAAATTTTGTTATTTACTTCATTTTGACTTGTGAACTTCTTATTTGGCAAGGATCCTTTTTCTACAAGAATGTGATAGCTTGTTTTGGGAATCTCATAGTTGTACAAGGATCTTTAATGGGCTGCAACATAGTTTTCAAGTGTGACAATGATTCATTAATGTTTCAAAATCCTTTTCTTACAAGGATTTCTTATTTATCCTAGCTACATAAAGAAAAAAAGGCTGGTAGTATTTAATGACATCTTGGTTTCTTGGATCATTGGACAGATAAAGACTTCTGACTTATAGGCTTTATCTTCATTTTTTTTAGCTACAACCCAAGGCTTGTTTGGACTTAATTAATACTTTGTTTTTAGCAAAGATCCAAGGCTTGTTTGGATCAGGTTATGGGCCTTTTGGTTTAGGGTTTTTGGATCAGTTTTGTAAGTGGGTCAAATCAATCCACCATGGTAGATCCATTAGGGTTAATTTTTCAAGAACTATTTAAACTCATGTAGCCTAAATTTTGGCAGTTGTTGGTGAATACTGAATTTTTAGTTTTAATGCGTGAGAGTGATTCTTGTATTTTTCAATTCTTGAATGAACTGAATCTGACTTATCGAAGATTAACTAGCTTCGTGTCATCATTCTACTTTATTCCAATAGTATTGGTACCTTGGGGCAGGTTTTTATTATGTCACAAAACTGATGCGAACCTCATGGTCACGCAACCCGCAATCAAGATTAAGATCTAGTCCCGGAAAGTCGAAATAGATATGATAGGAGTGTGATACAATGGAAACCTACCCCAAGGTATCAACACTATTGGAATGAAGTAGAATAACACCAAGAAGCCAATTAATCTTTGATAAGTTAGATTCAGTTCGTTCAAGAACATAAAAATGCAAGAATTACTCTCACACGTTAAAATTGAAAATTCAGAAGCAATATTCATCAATGGCAGCTAAAATTTAGGTTACATGAGTTTAAATAGTTCTTGAAAAATTAACCCTAATGGATTTACCCTGGTGGACTGATTTGGCCCATTTACAAAACTGACCCAAAAACCCTAAACTAAAAAGCTCATAACCTGATCTAAACAAGTCTTGGATCCTAGCTGAAAACAAAGTATTAATTAAACCCAAATAAGCCTTGGCTATAACTAACAAAAATAAAAATAAAGTACATAAGTCCTAAGTCTTTATCTACCTAATGATTCAAGAAACTAAGATGTCATTAAATACAACCAGCCTTTTTTTTGTGTGCTAAGATGGATAAGGAATCCTTGTAATTAAAGGATTTCGAAACATTAATGAATTATTGCTACACTTGGAAACTATATTGCAGCCCATTAAAGATCCTTGTAAAACTAGGAGATTCTCAAAACAAGCTGCCACATCCTTATAGAAAAAAGGATCCTTGCCAAATAAGAAGTCCCTAAGCCAAAAGGAAGTAAATAATAAAATTCATATAGCCTGTTCTGACCCATATCACAAATCTTTCCCAAACTCCGTTTCACCTGAAATTTTACCTCAACATAGACACTCTAGAATCATCTAGTAAAGTTTCAACTCAATCCAACGGTTGGATTTGGAGTTATGCCTAGTAGCGGAAAATTTTCTACTGTTCAATTTTATGCTACTAGGCATAACTCCAAAATCCATATCTGACCTTGCTTGGATCATATCATTCCCTTTCTCTTCAAGATGTTTCTTCCTCGAATCACCAACAGTTTTAATAGACAATTTATTAGCCTCTCTTTAAAGCCTTTGGAGTTCTTTTCTTACACGCACTTGCATCTAACAACATTGTATGAAAGTAGTAGCCGATAATAATTTCAAATAAGCACGCCTTGCCATCCACTTGTGTATATATTTTTGAATGATAACCACTGCTTCTCTTTTTTGTTTTTCATCCTTTTAGCGTTATTCCTCCTTTTCCATTGAAGCTTAAAGGTCATAGAATAATCTTCTATACTTACCAACCTTAGGATTAGGTGGTTCGACTTTTATAGGGACAAAAGGCTTTGGTTGGGTAGCCCCATCTCTTCTCTGATTTAGCCTCCATAGTGATGAAGATAAAGTTGAATTGGTATGAAAACGTGTGTTGCCCCTTCTTCTTATTTGTCTTTCCACCTTCGTTGCCATATGGACCATATCCTTAAACTCTTTGTAATGTTGTAATTCCACCATATTCACAATCTCCCTATTCAAGCCATTAAGAAATCTAGCCATCATGGCCTCGCTATCCTCAATTACATTGCCCTGAATCATCGTGATCTCCATTTCCTTGAAATACTCGTCTACTGACTTTGAATCCTGATTCAGAATTTGTAATTTCAGGTACAAATCCCTATAATAATGGTTAGGCACAAATCACCTCCTCATCAACACTTTCATCTCCTCTCACGACGCTATTGGCCTTTCTCCATTCCTCCTCCTACCAATCACATTCTAATCCCACCAAATCCAAGCCTAATCTATAAATTCAATGACTACCAATTTCACCTTCCTCGTATCCGAATATCTAAAACATTTGAAAATTGAATTCACCTTTTGATGCGAACCCTAGCGGAATTTAATGGAATTCACGAACCCAAGATCTATCTAATCCAAATTTGTTGAAAATAGGATGAGCTTATCACAATGGAAGACCTGCTCCAAGGCAACAAGACTATAAACTAACCCAATCACAATGCCTATACCTTGAGACGAACAAAAAGAGTATAAATTCACAACAAAGATTGGTTAATTCTTTGAAGAGTTGAAAGTTCAATCAAGAACCTAGATTGACAACTAAAGGTCGGCAAAAATCAGAATATTATTAGGCAAAAAAGTGTGCTGAAAATTATTCTTAAGAGTATTTATATCCCAAGCCAAAAACCCTAGTTTCCCTAATGGGTCACATATAAACTCAATTTAAATAATAATCAATCCAAGCTAAAACTAGACCAAACTAATTAAAATAAACAAGTCTAAAACCCAAACTAGTGTTTCCTCACAAAATAAAGAAATTTTAATAGCCCAACTAATTTAATAAGACAAGTTCGGTTATTTCCGCATTCTGTCTAGCAGCAGCAAAACCCAACTTCAAATGGATGATTCTCTCTCGTCTTAAAGAATTAGAAGGATTACCATATACCATTGGAAAGGTATGGAAGTCTAGTTTCCATCCCAACTAGAATCACCTCAAAATTTGACATATAACTCTAGTTATGATAAAAAAAAGGAAGAAAAATGTCAAATTGTCCGAATCTAATCTTTTTCTCCCAATCCTTGTGTAATGGTCTTGGTTTCACCAACAAACCCCTCTTGAACATGAATAAGATTAATCATGGCTTACTCCTCATTATTTAATATCCTCTTGAAGTCTACCTTAACTCATGTATCTTGAAGAAGTCTATTGAAAGCCTCTTAGAACCTCTTAGCTCTAAGCCTTGTAACTGGACCAACTGGAACCTCCAATGAATCCTTTGGTGCTTGGATCGCATCACCTTTTTCTCCTACTCCAAATAAGCATTAGGATCGTTTTTACCATGAAAGTTAGGAATTTTAAGTTTAATGGAGTCCAAGTCCCCATCCATATTTTTATAAGTCCCCATGCCACAAAAATTCACATTCCTCTTAACCCTATTTGGTCCAGATCTAATTCCTTGGCTAGAAGATACAAAATTATGGTCATTTTCACTCGCATCTATGTTTTCATCAACAAACTCCTCAAATTCAGATCTGACATTTTAAATGGCTCTACAGACCGTATTTCCTCAGCGATTAACCCCACTATTATGTTGTTTTCTCAAAATTCACCTCATCTTTTAGATCCTTATATGTCTTAGACAAGAGCTTGAGTTGTTGGCCTATGACTTTCAACTGGAAAGAGATGTTAGCATTTTGTGTCACTGATTTGTTGTTTTCAAACATTTTTTCAATCAATTAAATTTGATTAGTAGCACAAAATATATCCTTGTACCTCTCATGTTTCCCACAAAAATTATGGCTTTTCACTCTAATAAGCTCACAACGTCTTTTACCCTACAACTTGCTTTCTTTTGGTTTTTTAGGAACTAAAATCAACAAATCAAAGTTAGTAGCCTTCGCAACGCAATCCAATTATAATACTCAAACTCAAGAATCAATAAATATACTAAAAACAAGGCAAAACAAAACTATGATTACGATTTCGCGAGTAGCAATGCAAATTTGTACGAATTGTGGACGAAACGAAGACACATAATAAAATAGAAATGAATATTAGTGAAAACAATTACTTGACTCCTAAATAACACAATTATAATAGAAACAGAAAGATTTGGACAAAAAAATAGTAAGGTTCATATTTTGGAACTTGACTCAAATCTGACTTATTACACAATTTTTACGTAACAGAATTGAAACCAAGGCCAAAAACTCTCAAAATGACCTCAAATTCAATATTTAGTATTTAGATACCTAAAAAACAAAAACTCTCAGTTTATAGATTGTTCTCTCATGTCTAGGTACCAAAACCCCTTGTATGATCAGTTTGCGGCAGAATTGAACTTCAAATTAAAACTTCAAGTAAATGATATCCAAATATACCCAAATTTACTATATGGTGCAATCTCATCCCTAGTAAACAGAATATGAAGTTTCAACTGATTCTGAAGTGGTTTGCTTATGGTTCACTAAGAGTTCTATTTCCGTGGCAGAATTTAATCATCATTCAAATTTCATCCAATCTCTTTGTTTTTTTTTATATGCTACTAATATGATTGGGACAGTAACAAGATGAAATATAACCTTTTCTTTTTTGCTTAGATGCCGCAAACACAAAGAATAAAAAGATGAATGATTAGTACTTAAAAGTGCCTTTTTACTAAGGTTTTATATCATCATTTTGCACTTGAAGTATCAATAACTCCTTAACTAAGAGCATGTTTTATAATAACAAGTCTGATAATATAAGATACCTTTATTTTATGGTAAATGTTCATTTTAAATGCAGGCCTATCACATAAAATAAAGGATTGATTGATGAGTTTAACTACTGAAATTGAGAAGACAAAGAGAGGGCTAAGCTTAGAAAAGAGATGCTGGTTGAATTCAAATTGGAACACCATTCGGTTATTGGATCATAACTGGAGTTGTAGAACTTGGATTTAGGTTTGGTTTATATGAATAGAAAGCTAAGACATAGGCCTAAAACTTTCATGAAGAGTCAAAGATTCAAAATAACCGTTTTCAAGTCCAAATTGTAGCAACAATAGAGAAGTCAGAATCTGTCCTGCAGCCCAGACATTGTTCAGTGTTCAGCCCATATCTCAAGTTCTAGAAGTCCAAATGACCTCATTCGTCTTTTGTTGGAAAGCGGAGACAATTCCATAGAACTTTCATGAAGACTATCTGTTCAAATTCTGATGTTAGCAATGATGTTTTCTGCAGACAAGAAGATAAGGATGGTTACCAAGTCAAGAGGTGGCCACCCACTTAACAATTAGTCATCAAATCAATAGTTCCGAATTTTAGCCTATAAAAGGAGGCATTTGCCATGCATTTAGGCATCTTAGTTTTCAGATCAAGATCATGTTCTTGCTCTCTCTCTTTATATTTTTTTAATGCTTAAGTTTTGCTTTCATAATTTTTATATCCCTGTAATTGATCCCTCCATGAGTCGCATAAATTGGTTAACTATGGAAAACCATAAAAAGCTTAGATTGGATTTGAGCCTTTGTTTTTGAAACCTTGTGTCTTTTGGTTTTATTAATAGCATATTATTTTGTTTTGTTATTTCTTATATTTGTTTAAGTGTGTTTCAGGTTTGTTAGTGTTCACTGTTTCAGGTGATATCTTCTATACTCTATCTTTCTACCTTAGAACATTGAGGACAATGTCTCATTTTGGTTGGGGGGAGAGCGTAATAGTTGACATTAAAAAAAAACTAACTTACTAACTGTTTTTGCTATTATTAAAACCATTTAACAAAACTGTTATTAGGATGGCAGAGTAAGGAGGAATTTTATTGACTCTTGAGATGCATCTTAGTAAATATTCTTATCAAGGTCTATTAGAATACTTCTTGAAATATTTAAGTTTACAAACTCTCGCATTGTTATCACTTGATTCAGCTCATATACTCATTTAACAAGTATTCTTAAACCTTAATTTTCACACACACACTTTAACATATGATTGTGGGTTGCATATTGGATTATTACATTATTTATGTTCTTTTGTTAAAGGTAACAACTAAGGGAAAGGCATAGTATATAATTTGCAAAAAACAAAAAACAAAAACAAAAACAAAATATTGATGATAATAAAACGTAGATAAGTTTGGTTTCGTAGCCTCCCTAACCTAAGAAATTAAGCCTGAAGGGGTGTTTTAACACCTAATACCCTAAAGTCAACTGACTTGGGAGCTATTAGCTCAGTGCTTGTTACATGGGTTAAGGAGAAAAGCTTAAGGGAATCAAACATTTCACTATCTACATATCAATATCTGCAACCTGAGTTACTAAGCTCGTAGGGGTGTCTCAACACCTAATGCCCTAAGACCAACTGGTCTGGGAGTTATTAGCTTAAAGCTCATTACATGGGTTAAAGATGCATTGTGTTTTAAGTTATATGTATATATATTTATAAAAAAAGATAATAATCCCAACCCAAGAAAATTAACCTTAGAAAAACATTAGAACAGAATATTGTTTTCTTCCTATAAAAGCCCCATCATCTATGTTTTCATACATTGAGCATATAAAAAGAAGGTTTATTAATATCTTGTTTCAACAGTATGAAGCATATATATAAATTTAATGAGAGTTTATTTATTTGGATAGATTAATGGAAGTTGAATGATGAATGTCTTGCTTTGTGGAACTTGCAAATTGTTTTTCGATTTTAATGCTTTGATTACTATGGACTAGTAATAAGCTGGTTAAGGGGTGTGATTAGTACTTAAAAGTGCATTTTTACCAAGGTTTTATATCATCATTTTGCACTTGAAGTATCAATAACTCCTTCACTAATAACATGTTTTATAATAACAAGTCTGATAACATAAGATGCCTTTAATTTATGGTAAATGTTCATTTTAAATGTAGGCCTATCACATAAAACAAAGGATTGATTGATGAGTTTAACTACTAAAATTGAGAAGACAAAGAGAGGGCTAAGCTTAGAAAAGAGATGCTGGTTGAATTCAAATTGGAACACCATTCGGTTATTGGATCATAACTAGAGCTGTAGAACTTGGATTTAAGTCTGGTTTATATGGATAGAAACCTAAGATATAGGCCTAAAACTTTCATGAAGAGTCAAAGATTCAAAAGGACCGTTTTCAAGTTCAAATTGTAGCAACAATAGAGAAGTCAGAATCTGTCCTGCAGCCCAGACATTGTTCAGTGTTCAGTCCATATCTCGAGTTCTAGAAGTCCAAATGACCTCATTCATCTTTTGTTGGAAAGCGGAGACAATTCCCCAGAACTTTCATGAAGACTATCTGTTCAAATTCTGATGTTAGCAATGATGTTTTCTACAAACAAGAAGATAAGGATGGTTACCAAGTCAAGAGGTGGCCACCCACTCAATAATTAGTCATCAAATCAATAGTTTTGAATTTTGGCCTATAATAGGAGGCATTTGCCATGCATTTAGGCATCTTGGTTTTCAGATCAAGATCATGTTCTTGCTCTCTCTCTCTTTATATTTTTGTAATGCTTAAGTTTTGCTTTCATTAATCTCTTGTTTATACCTTGCATTTCCTTTATTATACTTATATAATCATGTTCTCCTATTGTTTATCTATGTTTCTCTTATTCATAATGTTCAGCTAAGTTTATTATGTCAAGGTGAAAAGGTTACACTAATGGTATAAGAATAAGTATAGTATAAACTCAACATGGACTTTAATGTTTGTTACTAACATGTTTTATATTTATTATCTTACTCACTCTTAATACCTTACTTGTTAAATGGTTAATCTAGATTTGTGTTGAACAACCCTTGGTACAACAAATACTTGGCACTTTCACAGCCCAATTGTATGGTATAACCGACACTTGTGCTATAAAATGAACTTGATTTGTTGTTAACATAAGTTATCACCATGGATACCTGATAATATTTACAAGTATTGGCATTACTTGAATATGATAATTAATGTAATCATGTTAACAATTTATAATCCGAGTGAAACCTCCTTTATGTGTGGTTTCCAGAGTTTATATTATACTTATTTGAAATACCATTAGTGGATCCTTTAACCTTGACAATTGTTTTATCTTTGTTTAAATCCTTACATCATTATATGACCTTGTTTTGGAGCCTAGCTCTGATAAAAACTAAGGCAAATCTTGTGATGACATCGTCACGCAACCCACAATCAAGATTAAAATCTGGTTTCAAAAAGCTAAAATAGATATGATAAGAGTATGACATAATGAAAACTTGCCCTAAGGCACCAACACTATTGAAATGAAGTAGAATGACGCTACAAAGCTAGTTAATCTTTGATAAGTCAGATTCAATTCATTTAAGAGCTGAAGAATACAAGAATCACTGAAAATAGTTCATCAATGGTTGTCAAAATTTAGGTTACATGAGTTTAAATAGTTCTTGAAAAATTATCTTTAATAGAACTACCCTAGTAGACTGATTTGGCTCACTTACAAAACTGATCCAAAAACCCTAAATTAAAAGGGCCATAACCTGATCCAAACAAGTCTTGGATCCTAACTGAAAACAAAGTATTAACTAAGCCCAAACAAGCCTTGAGCTGTAGCTAAGAAAAATAAAAATAAAACCTATAAGTCCAAAGTCTTTATCTACCCAATGATCCAAGAAACCAAGATGTCATTAAATACCACCAGCCCTTCTTTCTTTGTGTAGCTAAGATGAACAAGAAATCCTTATAATTAAAGGATTTTGAAACATTAATGAATCCTTACCACAATTGAAAACTATATTGCAGCCCATTAAAGATCCTTATAGAACTAGGAGATTCTCAAAATAAGCTGTCACATCCTTATAGAAAAATGATATTTGCCAAATAAAAAGTCCACAAGTTAAAAGGAAGTAAATAACAAAATTTGTATAGCTTATTCTGACCCATATCACAAGTCCTTCGCAAACTCCGTTTCACCTAAAATTTTACCTCAACATAGACAAATTCCTCTAGAATCTTCTGATAAAGTTTCAGCTCGATCCAACGGTTGGATTTGAAGTTATGCTCAATAGCGTAAAACTGGACGATTGAAAATTTTACGCCAAAATCCGAATCTGACCTTACTTGAATCGTATCAAATTGACAACTCATTAATCACCAAGCAAGTTTCATGATAACATATTCTGCAAAACTCCATGATTCAGAACAACTATGTTGTATAGTGTAGTCGTTGATTAAAAGAATATGCTTGTTTGTCAAGTTTATAGTTAAATTTTATCAAGCCTAACCTTCCTCTCTTTCATATTAATTGGAGGGAGCTACAAGATAGGTCGTTTGGTGCTAGAGGAATTCAAGCAAGAAGCTATTTTCACATTACCAGAAATTCGCTAAATAGCAACGGATTTATCGACGGAATATTTCTGTCGGTAATTTGAGGTCGAAATTACCGACGGAAACTTTTCCGTCTGTAATTCAGTTGGTAACTACCGGCAAAAACTTTATGTCGGTAGTTACCGACTGAATTACGAACGGAAAAGTTTATGTCGTAAAAAAAAAGGCGAGTCGCTGATGTGGAGGTTTTGGCGGGTTATTTTTTCAGACGGGATCACCGACGGATTCAAAAAGACAGCTCGTACAGCGACCGTCGTTTATATTGCCGACGGAATCACCGACGGATTTGAAATGGCAAATCCGTACGGTGACGTGTCGATTGTTCTGTCAGAAGCATCGACGGTTTCACCGACGGAGTGTCCGTCGGTAAGAGTTAATATATGTCCAATCTGCCGACCCTCTCCTCCCCTAATTCTCCTTCTTCTTCTTAATCCCAACTCTCCCCATCTACAAACAACCAGCCCCCTCTCCCCCCCAAACAAAAATCTCCCTCATATCAGCACAACAAGTTATATTTCTTGAAGTTTTGTGGTCACAGCATCCGTGTTCTGATTTACCGACGGATTTTATCAATTTTTGTAAGTAATTCTATCTTTTTAAATTTTAACATTTAATTAAATGTCAATTTTATTATTTTTTTAGTATATGAATTTTGTTAGTAGATGTACATGTTGTATTGTTATTTCTCAAACAAACTTGTAGTATATGAATGTATAATTCTATACCTATTATGGTTTGTTTTAGATTTTGTAAGATTGTATTTGTTTGTAAATTGTTAAAATTTTATGGAACTACCGAAGTACATGTGCTGTTTTGAAATAATTAATAGCTTGCTTAATGGGTTCTTTTAAAGTTTTATCAACGGTATTGTGGAGTGGTAATTTCTGTAAATTTATATATTTTAATTTGTATGGACGTTGATAAATGATAATGAATATTTAATATTTATGAGAAGTTGTGATTGGTTTGTTGGATAATCTCGAGGTAAAGTAATATTTTTGCAAGTTTATTTACCTAACTTAGTTAATTAATACATGATGTCATCATAATTTTATAGAGGTTCGATATAAATCATGGATTATCGTTCATGGATGTATCGAGATTCACCCCAAGGATTGCGAAGGATGGATTATTGTAACGGGGTTCAAGGTTTTATTAATTTCGCAACATCTATTCCTAGAAATTTTACTGGAGGCGGTATTAGGTGTCCATGCAGGAAGTGTCAAAATAAAAAGTATCTGCATCCAGATGTTGTAATGATGCATCTTCTACATAAAGGGTTTATGGAGAATTATCAGTGTTGGTATGCACATGGAGAAGTATATGTTAGTGAGAGGAGAATGGAAGAAACGGTGGTTGGGTCTTCTTCTAGTGCTAGCAACGTGCATGAAGCGGCAAATGACAACACTAATCCTTACAGAAATATGGTTATGGATGCAATGAGAATGAATCAAGGTAATGTCAGTCAATGTCCAATCGTAGAAGAAGAACCTAATGTAGATGCAGCTAGGTTTTTTGATTTGTTGAAAGATTCTGACGAACCATTATGGGATGGCTGCACGAACCACAGTAAATTATCGGTCGTAGCACAAGTGTTCACCATCAAGTCAAATCACGGGTTGAGTGAGGCCGGGTATGACAAGATTATTGAATGGGCAAGAAGCATTTTACCTGAAGAGAACAGGCTGAAAGAGAACTTCTATGCTGCGAAGTCCATGATGAAACCACTCGGTTTAGGATACCAGAAAATTAACATGTGCCCTAACTTCTGCATGTTATACTACCTTGAAAATGCTGAGATGACCGAGTGCATGACATGCGGGCATTCCCGTTACAAGCCTAGAACTGGCAGGGGAAAGACTTTAGTGGCATATAAAAAACTTAGATACTTCCCGATCACACCTAGACTGCAGAGGTTATTTCACCAAGGACTGCTGAGCACATGACATGGCACCAAGCACACCATGCGGTTGATGGAGTGATGGTTCATCCATCTGACGGCGAAGCGTGGAAACACTTTAACAGTGTTCATCCTCACTTTTCAGCTGACTCAAGAAATGTGCGTCTTGGGTTGTGTACAGACGGATTCAACCCATTTGGGTCATTTGCTGCTCCTTATTCTTGTTGGCCGGTCATACTCACAGTTTATAACTTGCCACCGGGAATGTGTATGAGGCCGGAGTTCATGTTTTTATCTACTGTCATACCCAGTCCAAGCAGCCCGGGGCGGAATATAGATGTTTGTCTTCGATCGTTGATTGATAAGTTGGCGCAGTTGTGGTCCTCCGGAGCTCTGACTTATGATACATCGAGGAAACAAAATTTCCTAATGAGGGCGGCTTTGATGTGGACTATCAATGATTTTCCAGCCTATGGAATGCTTTCTGGTTGGAGCACGCATGGGAAACTCGCATGTCCATACTGCATGGAAAACAACAAGGCATTCACGCTAGCAAAGGGAGGTAAAGCTTCTTTTTTTTACTGTCACCGTCGCTTCTTGCCACTTAATCACAGGTACAGAAAGAACAGAAAAGATTTCTTTGTTGGCAGAGTTGAAAAAGATGTTGCATCCCCGCATCTTTCTAGTGAAGAATTGCATGATGTTGTCTCAGAGTACGGTGACATTGTGTTTGGCCTTCAATCAGGTAAGCAAAAGTTTCTTGGTTTTGGTTTGACCCATAATTGGGTAAAGCGAAGTATCTTTTGGGAGCTTCCTTATTGGAAGACCAATCTGCTCCGCCATAACCTTGACGTCATGCACATCGAAAAGAACATGTTTGAGAACATTTTCAACACCGTCATGGATGTGAAGGGGAAGACAAAGGACAACATCAAGGCTAGATTGGATATAGCTTTATATTGTAACCGTAAAAATATGGAGTTGGTTTATGATGAGTCACGAGTCGCAAAACCAAGAGCAAGCTTCGTGTTAGAGAAAAACGCAGAACTGCTAGTCTACAAATGGCTTAAGAGTCTGTGTTTTCCGAATGGACATGCATTGAACATATCAAGGCTGGTTAATATAGAGGACTGCACATTGTATGGAATGAAGAGTCATGACGCCACGTGTTTATGCAAACACTCATCCCATTAGCTTTTCGTGATTTGTTGCCAAAGGGAATATGGGATGCACTCACGGAGATCAGTCATTTCTTCAGAGATATATGCTCCAGCATGTTGAATGTTGATCACATTGAGAGGCTTCAAACGAATATCGTCGAGACACTATGCAAACTTGAGATGATATTCCCTCCATCATTTTTTGACTCAATGGAGCATCTCCCTATACATCTACCGTTCGAGGCAAAAGCTAGAGGACCGGTCCAATATAGATGGATGTACCCATTCGAACGGTTAGATATTACAGTTGCAATGTAATTCATATATAAAAGTATTTTATATGTTTTTCTTAATTGAAAATACTTGATTAATATTTCAATGCAGGTACTTGTTTAATCTCAAGAAAAAGGTTAAGAACAAGGCGCATGTTGAGGCTTCGATATGTGAGGCCTATATTGTTGAGGAGATCTCAACATTTATCTCGTACTATTTCGAACCTCATCTGAGAACGAGAATCAATCGCGTTCCACGACATGATAATGGCGGTGAAGTGCCTTCCAGTGGGAACTTGTCAATATTCTCCAATACTGGACGACCCACACCTAAAAATGCTGTAAGAGGAAGATATTTGTCGGAAATAGAGTTCAAACAAGCACACAACTATGTTCTATTTAACTGTGATGAGCTGAGACCTTTTATTCAGTAAGTTTATACTAATTAAACTTTGTTAGTAATATACTGTTATCATACACTCATCATCACTTGTAGGCAACATCGTCAATATTTGCTCTCCAATAACTCACAACTGACCGAATCCCAGATCTTTCAATTACAAGATGAGCAGTTTGCCACGTGGTTCAGAACACATGTAAGCACTATCACAAACTCATTCTAGCTTGCAAAATTATTGTACGTATGCATGTCATTACGAGATTCTCATTCATTTACTGTTTATTGATGTGCATTACATACAAGGTTTATCAAATGGGAAGGAGTGCGCCTAAGTCATTGTCTTCACTAAGCCTAGGGCCTGAAAGAAAATGTAAGTGCTACAACGGGTATTTTGTCAATTGATATGTTTTCCATACTGAAGAATACGGGCAAGGAAGAAAGACATACAACAACGGTGTTTGTGTTAAGGAATCCACTAGTAGTGAGTTAGAAGTTGACTACTATGGTAGATTAAAAGAGGTCGTCGAACTGCAATATCATACCGAACAGAATAGTGTGTTTTTATTCAAATGCTATTGGTATGACACGACTGACAGAGGAATTAGAGTTGATCCACACTATGGTATGGTCGAAATCAACTCAAAAGCTAGACTCCGCAACATAAACGATGTCTTTGTTTTCGCAAAGCAATGTCAACAAGTTTATTACACATACACCCCTTCATTTAGAAAGGATCGATCAAGAGTTGATTGGTTGTCCGTTTTAAAAACAAAACCCCGGGGTCGTGTCGAGGTTGTTCAGGATGAGAACGAAGACACAAGTGTGCGAGATGAAGTCTTTCAAGTTAGTGAGCTGGTTGAACCATATCGAGTTGCTCCTTCGATTGAATTGGAAGAAAATTCAAATTTTCGTGTTTTCAATGATAGTCTTGTTGATGTTGACGCAGAGGAGTTGAATGTTGTTTTGAGCTCTAGCGGACAAGCAAATGTGGATGAAGAAGACGATATCCATATTGAAGATTGCGATGAGGGTGATGACAATTCAATTGATGACGAAGAAGAAGAAAATTCTGACTAACAATCAAATTTAAGCCCTGTGTAAAACCCTTTCTTTCATGTAATTTAGATTATGGATGATATATTTTGTAACATGAAATATTTATTACTTGAAATGCCACAATCATGAAATAATTACTTGAAATAATTATAGATCATGGATGATATATTTTGTAACACGAAAATAAATACTTGAAATGCCACAATCACCGACGTCCGTACCGACGGATATATGTCCGTCGGCATTTCACAGAGAGTTCGAAAATAATTACTTGAAATGCCACAATCACCGACGACCATACCGACGGACTATTTCTGTTGGCGTTTCATAGAGAGTTCGAAAATAATTACTTGAAATGCCACACTCACCGACGACCATACCGACGAATATAAGTACGTCGGCAATTTGGCGGCGGGTCAATTTTACCAACGAAATTACCGACAGACCGCGCGAATTCCAAAGGGTTGTGCATTAAATGCATCTCTGACCGCGTCAGATCGCCGACGGAATTACCGACGGACCACGAAAAATATGGAGGGTCATTAAAAATTTTGGTGCGAAATTTAAAATTTACCGACGGATTTTTGACACTTCACCGATGGAATAAATTAAAATAATAATTAATTTTATATCCGTCTGTGAATCCGTCGGTAAAACTGCCATATAAATCCCCCCAACCGCCGCTTCAGTTCATTTTTTCTTCTCCCCTCAGTTTTTCACCGATTTTCTCCTTAGTTTTTCACCGATTCTTTTCCTCTTCGTTCTTCAAAGGTTTCACCTGCAATCTCTAGCAATTTTTCTCATAAATCTCCATCAGTTTAAAAGGTATGTATGTTTTTTGCTTTAAGGGTTTTTTTTTGCTATTTTTTTTTTGTATGTTTTTTTTTTGGTGTATTTTTTGTAATGTAGATAAAGTCTATAGTTTTTTTTTTTTTGCATAATTCATTGCTAAAGTCTATAGTTTTTTTTTGAATTTATTGAATATTTTTTTATTGTTGTATTGGCATAATTATTATTAGTTAATTTGTTGAATATTTATTGTTAATGTTGAATTTACCATAGAATTAGTAATTGAATATGTTTGAATAATTATTAATTTTACTCTACTATTGCATGATTTGTGTTTAATGTTTTGCATTTATTTTGATTGTTATTCTAGAGTTTTTTTTTAATTTATTGTTTTGTTGTATTGGTATAATTATTGAATAATTTTTTGAATTGTAATTGTTAATGTTGAATTTACCTTAGTATTAGTAATTGAATATTTTGGAATAATTGTTAATTTTACTCTATTATTGCATGATTTATGTTTAATTTTTTTCAATTAATTTTAATTGTTAGTCTACAGTTTTTTTTTATTGAATATATTTTATTGTTGTATTGGCATAATTATTGAATAATTTGTTGAATTGTAATTCTTAATGTTGAATTTACCTTAGGATTAGTAATTGAATATGTTGGAATAATTAGTATAGATTGGGTCAATTGGTTGTGGCTTTTGTTAATATGTGCAAGTTTGTGGATTTGGGTGGTATCCGGTATAGGGGAGTAGTATCCGGTATAGGGGAGGTGCTGTCAAAAAAAAATTTAACATTTGAATTTAATTATATAATTATTTGTATAAAATTGTGGAGATGCGTAGAATGAAAACTTGTTTATTTGTTTAAATTTATATAATTATTTTTTTAAATCGTCGATGGAGATTCCATTGTTTCAATAGAGTCAGATATCCAAGCATCCTGAATGGATGCCTCAAATCAATGCATGGTTTGACAGATTTCAGGTTTGTGTTAATTTATAATTTTCAGCTTATTTCCAATAAATTATTAATATAATTGTAAATAAATTATTGTTTTTATTTAAACTTGTTTATTTATACACATCACAAATTCTGCTGGGACAGTGAGCATAACACTGTTGTGAGGAGGGTGTGGAAAAATCACGCGGCAACCAGGTAAGATCGAAAAAAATACAAGATTTTTTTAGACTAAAATTTATGTTTCGAAATGTAATTTTTGGTTGCGTGAAGTAGGTTGCGTGATTTTTGGTATGAAGCACAAAAAAGGGCAAAAAAACCGTGAGGGATAAGGGTTTCCAAGGTTGGAACGATGTTGCGGTTTGGAGGGTTTCAAACCGATATACATCCCGGAAGATATATGGCCGCACTATCTTGAGCACGTGACGTCTGAGCGGTTCACACGACGCTCACAGTCCAGTGCTGGCAACCGGAATCGGCCAATTCATGGCTCGGTGACAACGCACACTGGCGGCTCCGTTCTGTTTGCTGCACATGCGAAACGGATGGTAAGATTAATTTAAATGAAATATATCGTTAAATTAAGTTGTTGTTAATATATCTTTTTTCATTATAGGCTGCGTCTCTTGGACGTGAGCCGAGCCCGATGGAGCTGTTTGTGGAGACGCATGTGCGGAGTCAAGACCGTCAAAAGGGGGCGCAACAGTTCGTTGATAACCGTGCTCAACATTTCGTGGTATGTTTGTTCGACCATTTTATTTTGTAAGTTATTATGTTTATTGAATTGAATATGATGATTACTTTTTTTTATTTTCAGGAGACCTATAATAATCGGTTGAGGGAGAGATACGGGGACGATATTTTGACCCATCCGGAATTCAATCCGGATTTGTGGATGGAGGTTGGCTCGTCAGGTGGACCCGATAAAAATCGGGTTTACGGGCTCTCCAACACTACGGCCGACAACTTGCGGTCGACCCGTAGTGTTTCAACAGTTGGGAGCTCCCAATCTAAGGAGTTCGTGGCCTTGCAGCAACACACGGCTCAGCTCACCGACAAATACGACCACCTATCAGCGGAGTACGCACAACTCAAAGCGTCTCATGCACAACAAATAGCGGAGTTTGAGCAAATCAAAGCGTCTCAAGCACAACAAAAAGTGGAGTATGAACAACAAAAAGCGGCTTATGAACAACAAAAAGCGGCTTATGAACAGCTTCGCGAAATGGTTATGAACATGGCAAATAGTGGAACATGTGCGCCTAATCCTTTTTGGCCGTATAACCACCAGCCTCCTCCTCCAGGATCTCCTCCTCCTCCTCCAGCTCCACCTTTATATTGATTTGTAATAAACATTATTTACCTTTAAAACTTCATTTCATATTTTTTTTGAAACATATTCAGTTTGTAATGAATATTATTTAACTTTTTTTTTTAATGTTTAATATAAATTTTATTTGCATAATTGGTTTGTATTACAATTAATTTATATAGTTTTATATTATATATCCTAAATAATTTTGTAAAAACAAATTTTAAAAAAACTATTACCAAGGATTTTACCGACGGATTCATTCGGTCGGTATTATAAAAACTCACCGACCGACTTACCGACGGAACTAATCCGTCAGCATTTAACAGTAGCTGCCACACTTACCGACGAATTTACAGACGGATATATTCGGTCGGTATTTCATACACTCACCGACAGCTTTACCGACGGTTAGTAGCCGTCGGTAAATCACGATATCACCGACGGACTAAAAATCCGTCGGTATATTTCAAGCAGGAATCTTTTTTTTTTGGCGCACAAATTCCGTCTGTAAAACCATCGGCAAATGGTTTTTTTGTTTTGCCAACCGATATAGCGACGGAATGGGGAATCACCGATGAAAGGAAAGCCTCCGTCGGTGATGACGTCGGTAAAAAAATCACCGACGAACTTCTAATCACACACCGACGGAATTGTTCCGTCGATAAAACTGTGAAATCTTGTAGTGTCAATACTTCCTTGACAAGGTAAGATTTATTTGTGTTCTTTACAAAAACGTGAGTTTTAGTTTGTTTTTTTTTCTTTTTTATGATATCATGTTCTGTTAATCATGTTGAGTGGGTCGCTTAATTGAGTTAGTAGAACTAACATTAATGTAACCCAATTTTTTTTGACGAGGGAGAGTTTCCCCGAGTTTCAAATTTTGAGGTTCGGAACATTTAAAACTGAGTTTCTGCCCCTTTATATTTTGTCTGAGCTGCTGTCATTTTTTAATTCATAGTTGTTTACTGTTGCAATCTCCTCTTTAGCAATTTTTCGTGCCCGGTCATGTGTTATTGACTGTATTTTGATGCCCTAGCGACCTGTAGTGTACTTTCCTTAGTTGTTTTCTTTCTATCATGTCTTAGTTTTTGATCAAGTTTTCCAGTCAAAGTTACTTTCATTTATGCCTTCTGATTTTCCCACCATGCATAAGTTGCTTTCTTCCGTGATCATGAATTCCCTTTAATTTGTTATTGGATTGCTCTAAAAAAACACCAACCTGTTCTCCATCCACTATGATTTTCTTGATCGCACATACTCTTTGGCTTTGTTATGACATGTTCACAAGAATATGAAGGAGGCATTCATTCTCCTTTCGAAGGCACTCCTCTTTTTTCCTGCCAAATAACTTAATCACTTCTACATGTACCCTTAAAGATGCTGTTTTTTTTTTTTTTATGGCATTGATGACTTTGACAAAACATTTTAGATTCCACTAGATTTAATTGCTTAATCATATCAGCTCCAACATTTTCTACATCTGCATATTTAGGGCAGCCATGGCATCTATTTAGCTTGCACCGAATTGGCTGCAAACCCTTTTAGCTATCGATTTCACATCACTAATTTATCTCAACTCATGATCAGCTTTGCCTAACTCTCACATGAACTGATTGGCATAGGTTATGTTTGCTTCTTTTCAAGCAAGCCTAAATCCAAACCTGTTCTGTTATGCTGTTGCAATTGCCGTTGTTGCCCTCCAAGCTTAGATTCACCTTTTTTCACCTAATTTGTCTCTACTGATTTACTTTCTACCAGGAATTTGTTCTGTCATTTTTTTCCCTAACTAATGGACAACACACCTTTTTTCCCACTTGGACATGTTTTTAAGAACTGATTATCAGTTTAGATAGATGCATTTCAAGACTAAAACATTAGAACAAGGATTCTATTTTATTCAATTCTCACATTGGATTTTTTTTTTTTGTCTTCCGCATTGTTTTCGCACATCGCGCACAATTGCAACTGTTGCACCATTCGCATTATGTTCTGTTTGGTTGCTATTCTTTTTTGCTTTTGGAAATTTACATGGATTTGTGATATTGGCCGTTGATTCATAGTACCACGTAGCTGTTTTTATCCTGCCCACAGCTTTGAATCTTTCTTCTATACTTTGCTTTGCCACTGCACCAACATCTCTTTCTTCCTTTTCGGTATAGTTTTTTTGTTGAGATTGGTGCTCAGGATGACTAGAAGACATGCCTGCTTGGTAAAAAAAAAAAGAAACATCCTTTGGATATGCTCGATCGGATCTAAACTTTCACTTCTATTTGGATATACTCGGATCTGAACTTTCACTTCTATTTTTACTTCGGTATCTTTTCCACGACGCTCTCTCTTTATACAATGGTTTAGGATGTGCTGCTCGCTAGCTTCTTTCAAACAGACAAGGCTTTATAGAGGTTGCATGCAGTTGAAAAATTAGGAAGGATACCCTCGGCGTGGCTAGTTTTGGACTAAACAATTAGGGTATCTTATTATTCCTAGTTTTTTTCTTCCAACCTTTTATATGGAATGCCATGACAATCTGAGAACATTATAAGATGAAACCTTTTCTATTTGAACTTCCACACGCCTAGAGACATCTCAACAGTAGCATGAAAACATTAGCTCAGCACAGGGCCGGGTAGGCCTGGGCATCTTTTTCCTCTCAACATGAGGCGATGAAGAATTCATGAATTATGAACCTGTTTATTAAAAGTAAGAAACAATTTAAATAAAAAATCTTCTTTTTTATGTACTTGATAAACCAAAGTACTGATCGAAACTAGTTGATCAATAAACTAGTCCACCGATTCCAATTATTCAATTTTGGTTTCACTTTAAAAAGTTCGAAAACTAAACTGTACGTAGAGAAGTCCGTAATAAATAATAATCAGAACACCATCTTTTAATTAATTTGTGAAAATCCGAAGAAAAACGTGAGGGATCCCTTTTTTTTGGTTCTCCAAAAAGAATTTATCACTGATGATCTCCTCAAGTCTGTAATAAATGACACAAGACACGTACAGAGTGCTAACAATTACATATATAAAAAGATGGCTGGAGAATGTAGATTCGATTTAAATACATTTTGAAATATATATATATATATATATATATATATATATATATATATATATATATAAAAGATGGATGAAAATCAAGTGACGTGTCAGTTGATTCTTTAACAAATAAAAAAAACAAATGGATCAAATTACCAACCCTAGATGCAACATAAAAAAACCCCATGCGTGGGCCCTAACTCCAGCCTATTCCAGCCTGCTTAGTTTTTTTACTTTTATTTTTTAAAAATTATTTCTCTTCTATATAAATTAATACTTTTTTATGGAGCCTCTTTTAAATGAGAATTATTTTTTTACTTTTTTTTTCCCTTAGACACACACACAATCAGTTAAATGTCCAATCTTACAAGATTAAATATTTTAATCTACATATGTTTTTTAATTTTTTTTTATTTTTAATTAACGTTAATGATTTTTTTTAATTTATCACCCCACATAATTCTTGATTTATTTGATTAAATATATACATAATTTTTTTTTATTTAAAAAATTCTAGAGATAGAAATGCATTAAAAAAAATATATATAAATTTTTTTTAATAAAAATAAAAATATCTAATATGTAAGGGAGAACAGGTTTAAACAACTATCATAATATAACGTGAGCGCAGATTTATATTTTGGACTAATTCGACCGTTGGAAACAATGTTCTGCTTTCGGCCCCACTCAATACGCTCCAGTCCACATCCATGTATATATATCTACGAACAAGATCCAATTCAGAGCATTCAAGTTCCCAAATAGTCCTTGGATTGAGAGCCTGGTTCGTTGGTTAATCTCGTAAATTCACTTATACACTTACACACGCCAGGCTGCTAGTGCTTCAGTCCACCGATAACAAGTAACGGAGGAGGATTTAATTTAAACAACAACTACTCTGACAGACAGTGTAAAAACACTAGTGCTGCTGCAAGAGGAGAGGGCGGAGGACAGACGGAGAGATTCATACGATCGAAGAGGAAGAAGAGCATTCTCTTGTCTCAGGTATTGCTCTCGTATCATCATCACCCTCTGACTCTATCTATGTATTTACCATTGTTCGGTCGCTGTTATGTGATCAACGAACATATCGGACTTTCCTATTCTATATTTCTTTATGATATCTACTTATATATTACTCCCTCCCATTTCAAAAGAAACGAAACACTTGTGTTAGGATAAGGGTGATTCAGTAAATATCTTCTTTTGCTGCACCTACAGGCTACACGTTTTGATACACGTACATATAAGCTAACCTCACCTTCTGTGCTGTCGCAGATTTATCATTTTGATTTTCCAATAATTTCTGGTTATTTGGCCTTTTCAAAATTTGAAACTTCCCTCTTTATTCTCACAAATTGAAATGACTAAACTACCCCCATCCACCTGACTGCGGGAGTTTACTTGATGTGATTTGCTTCCAGAAAATGTACCGAATTGTCTTTTTAATCAGATTTTGTCATTTGTCGAAATCACAACCTGTAACATTGCTTAGGTTAAGATTTTCCTGCTGAAAACCCTATTGATTTTCATTTATGTAGTGTGGGATATTGATTTAATATTATTAAGTGGAGATAAAGAAAATGGTGGAGATGACGATGAACAAGGAAACATCACACTGGTGGTGGTTTGACAGTCATTATACCTCAAGTGGATCTCCATGGCTACAATCTACTCTCGCTGGTAAACCCCCCCCCCCCCCCCCCTCTTTTTTTATAAAAAAATAAATTCTTTTTGGTTTTTCTTGTACCTGGTACAAGAAAAGTGTTGCTATTTGGGTGGGTCCAGCTATGGATTCTTTGAGAACTACAGGGTGAGATAGCCACTAATTAATTATCGCCATACTAATCAGGGTTGTATATACAATTTATTCTGAGAAATGGCTTGGACCATGTGGGGTTAGAGAGAGAGGTAATTCCACCATGGAAGGTGGATCCAATTACTTATTAACCCTAGAAATTTATTTATTTTTTATTTTTGTGTTAGTTGAAAGGAGTATCGAGATTTACTAGACCTGTGTGTTAAAGCGAGATTTACTAGAAACAAGTACCAGAGATATGCTGAGCATTAGGATCACTGATGTGATTCGTTTCCTTCGGAGCCTTTTCTCCGCTCAAAATCCAATCGAAGTGGGGTTTCATAGATTTTATTTTCATATTTGTAAGAGTGTATCTTTTACTGGTTGAATTTAATCGATAATGTTATGACTTATTCGGCACAATCCTGAAAAGGGTAGTCGTTGGAGGGGTCTTCAACCATAAAGAACTGATAGGGTAGATGGGTATTGGCAATGAATCATGTTTAAAGTGGAGTAAAACTCCAAGTTAATACGGATCATGCGTTATCTCCATGGCACTGTTTTTGAGAAGGAACCAGGATGTGAGGTTTGTGATTGTCCGAGTGAGGCTGCTTGGTATTGGGAATTATGGTATACGGCCCCTCCTCAATACAGGCCCCCCTTAAAGTCCCGCAACTAGTTTCACAGTCTTTTGATTGAGGAAATGGCTTTGAGATGTACTTTCATCATTTTTCTATGGTTCTAAAAATGATGCCGTACCCGTTGACTATTAGTTAAAAGGGGCCGCGACCCTTGTGAATCACAAAATGTAGATTCGTAAAAAAATTTGGAAGTTGGTAGGGCCACGGACTCGCTTTTGGTGTTCTTATGTTTTTCGTTTACCCGCTTTGGCCTTTGCTTTTTCTTTACTTCTAAACCAACCTGAGATTTTGATGGTACTATAATAAATAGAACTTAACTAGCTAGCTAGTTGAGGTGATTGCCAATTGCAATTCTCTGTGGTAAGCTGGTTGATGATTGCTCAGGTGCTTACACTTTCCAAGTTCTAGATCTCTTACAATGCAACATTTTGTGTTAAAGAAATACCTAGAATTAGGCATTTTGACTTTGAGTATCCCGGGGATCTTTTACCATCTGCCAGTGTTTGAAATTTATTATATACCAGATTTGCCTTCATTAATAATGTCTTAATTTGTACTTCTGGTGAGATGGTAAATTTTTGGTATTAAGGATCTCGTATCTGTTTTGGCAGAGCTAGACAAGAAGACAAAGTCAATGCTGAAACTGATAGAGCCAGATGCAGATTCTTTTGCTCAACGTGCAGAGATGTATTACAAGAAACGGCCTGAGCTAATTAGCATGGTTGAAGATTTTTACAGGGCACATCGCTCATTAGCTGAGCGATATGACCAACTTAAGTCTGACTCTGGAAATCGCCTCCTGGCAACATTTGGGTTGCCATTTTCAACCAAACATCGACCTGAGAAGTTATTGAGTGTGGAGATACATCAAACATATGGCAGCCACTCCGAGATTTACGACGCTGAGGATTTCGCTGAGTCTGAAGTAGATGACCCTGAACAAGACCAAATTCAAGTTGATGAAGAATTGGAAGAAATTGAGACACCTGAAGAAAAGAAAGAAACCCATGCTGAAGACTCTGCTGAGTCTGAAGTAGATGACCCTGAACAAGATCAAATTCAAGTTGATGAAGAATTGGAAGAACTTGAGATAGATGAAGAAAAGAAACAAACCCACATTGAGGACTCTGCTGAGTCGGAAGTAGATGACCCTGAACAAGATCAAATTGGTGAAGAATTGGAAGAAATTGAGACACGTGAAGAAAAGAAAGATGTTGACGTTTGTACCATGTATAATGCTGAAGTGACGAAGTTGAAAGAAGAAATAGAAAGACATGAGGTAGAGAAGAGGATTTACAAGGGTTATCTTTTGCAGAGAGACGAGGAGATGAGAGAACAAAAGAAAGAAATTCCAGCCAATGAAGGAATGAGAGAAGCTGACATTTCAAAGGTTGTGTACAATGTTGAAGTGATGAAGTTGAGGGAAGAAATAGAAAGGCTTAGGGAAGCGAAGACGATTAGCAAGGATCATGTTTTGCAGAAACATGAAGAGAAGAGAGAAGAAAAGAATGAAACTCAAGTCAACGAAGGAATGAAAGAAGTTGAATTTTCAAGTGTTTTGTACGATTTTGAAGTGATGAAGTTGAGGGAAGAAATAGAAGGGCTTGGGGAAGAGAACAAGATTTACGAGGAGCTACTTTTGCAGAAAGATGAAGAGAAACGAGAAGTAATAAGACAGCTAAGTTTAACAGTTGAAGTGTTGAAGTTGGAGAATACGAAGCTGAGGAAGTGTGTAGCTAGAGACTCCCACAAAAAAGGAAGCCATTTCACAGTCGAGAAGCTGAAGGATGTATTTCTTGGGAAGCTTTTTAATGCAACTTCAAAGTCTCATAGTAGAGTCCAAGCTCTGTAGATGTGGATTTTCGACGGCAAGTAGGGTAGTTTGTAAACACAGTTTGTATCTATATATAGATGATTATACTATGAGGTGTAATCCAGAGTAGAGTCCAACCTAAGAAATCCAGTATAGTGTAATCTTTATTATGATGATATTCTTGAACCTAGTTTTCAATATATGTTTCAAAAAATAAGAAAAATATAAAAAACAAATACAAAAATTCTTAGAAAATATATTTTCGACGTGATTTGGCCAATTTCAAGAAAAGAAAAGAAAGAAAATATATCCAACAATTGTTTTTAATGAGTAAAATGTAATTGAAAAAAAAATTAAGGAATAGTTTCGTTTAAAAATAACAAGTGTAAATAAAAAAAAAAAAACAAAGTTGTCTTATAAAAAAAAATTTGAAAATTTGAAAGGTGGAGGTGTTAATTTAATTTGCTCTGTAGTCAATCGGTTGGTTATACATGCATGATATGATTATATTCAAGTAAATATATATTTATTATTAATAAAAGTTTAATTTATCTTTAATATTCGTATAATATTAGATTAATGAATCTAAAGTAAATATAAAGTCTACAGGACAAAAATGTTTTGTAAAGGAAATTATAAAGTTGTTATAATTATGAGATTCTTATTGCATCAAAATATTGTTCCTAAATTGTTTTTGGTTGATGCTCTCTTAAATATTAGACATTCATTAGAACCGTAAAGATTGATACATATTATGTCATTTTCTTTATAAAAAAAAACAGTTGTTCTCGTAAACTAAGGTATAAGAGATATCTATAACTAATATATAAATGTTTATCAAAATACATGTACATTGAACTGCATGAGAATTCCATATGAAAAGATTACCTATGTCTATAGAAAGGCTCACGAGACGATTTTGTAAGTCATCTTTAGACTTGAGATCACTAAGTCATCTTATATAGAGAATGTTATGTTTTGATCCTGTTACATGTTATTTTAGTTGAGGTAACTAAATGGCAGACATTGGGTATAACATAAACAATATGAAGGTACTTCAATAGTTAATAAATGATTTATCACCCTATGTGAATTAGAAAAAATATTTTATTTGTTCTCAAATAGTATGATTTACTAAGAAATCCTAAGCCAAGGTGGAATGAGATTTGAAAATAGTTTCAAATCTTATTCAAACAATCAATGACTATTATATAGAGAACAAACATGATTAAACATGTCAGACATACTACATGCTTTAATGTTAAATCAAAATATTATTGATGAAAGAATATTAATTACACTGAAAAACTGGTCACTGAAAATGTTAAGTCAAACTACTAATGACTTTTCTAATATTTTGGGGATCATAACACGTTGTTAGACGATACACCCGATCTTGAAATATAAATTAAGTAATTGATAATAAATTATATTATTTATTTTATTTAATTCTATTTAATTAGAATTAGAATTTATATTTGGACTAACATATTAGAAACTTAATGGATCACACATATTAAGAACCATTAGTCAGAAATTTAACTAGGATGATTTAATTAAGTATGACTTAATTAAAATATATTTTAGAAATTAAGAACTACAATATAATTAATACATGGATTATATTTTTAAACCTAAAAAATCAAGTAAGGACTTGATTGAGTTTATTTCTAAAATTATCTTGAATTAATATACGGATATTATTTAGGAGGTAAATTAATATTTTGTCAATTTATAGGATTTTTCATATTTCTCTATAAATAGTAAGATATGCCCCCCTTTATTTATCAGAATGTAAATATAAATTAAGATAAAAGGTTACCATGCTGAAAACCAGCAAGTTCAGTTACATATACAAATTGGGAACAGGCTCCCAAACAAAAGAATACCGGGAATAGCCAGGTCATGCATACATAGACCAACTAACCAGGCAGCAAAGAGAAACCTATATTTTATACATAAAGAACATATAAGGAAACAAGCTCCTTGTAGAAAAAAATAGGCTATGTAAGGCCAAAACTAAAATGAGCAGGAAAGGTTAACAAAGAAACCACATAGTTGAGGTGTCTAAGCTAACCTAACCAGCAGCACAAGACAACCAAAATCCATATCAAGACCCGGACTCCAAAGGAGCCAAAAGCAAAGCAGAGCAGCCTAGCTAGCAGAGACCAACAAGCAGCTCAACAAAGACAGATAGAGCACAACAAATGGCAAGCCACCTTCCAATAGAAACTAGAGCATCCAACAAACACAGGAGCGGGCACTAGAAGAAACCAAGAACGATAACAAGCCATGCGACAAACAATCCAGAAGAAAAATAATAGACCAACAGAAGAGACTCACCTTGCTAGTCTCAGAACCCCAGAAAAAGAGCAGGAAGCAGAAACAAATGAAGATGCATATATCCCAAACAAGCAGAGAAACAACACAACTAGAAGCAGCAAGAAATAACCATAGTAACAAGAGACATAAAAGGAAGAGAGTAAGCTTTCAAAGAGGCCAGAATATAGATAGCCAAATCTTAGGTGAAGACATTCCAGAGCTCAACCTAAAACACTATAAGCTAAGGGATTTGATTCATGGAAGTACAAAACTGTGTAAAAGAGAATCTAAAACTTACGGAGCAAATAATCAACAGATTTATCAACATTGTCAAACACTCTTTTGTTACGTTCTCCCCAGATCAGATACACAACCAAGGCTAAAGAAACTCTGCACATTCTTGATGCAACCCCTTCTTGTTAGCATTAAAACCTTAGAGTACATTATTCAGAGTAGCTATACTCCTATTGATCTGCAACCAGGACTTAACCTTCCTCCAGAACAAGGAAGTCCAATCACAAGCAAAGAAAATGTGATTATGAGCTTCATCATGTTGCTTACAGAGAAAACAAATGTTGTCAGATGAAGCAGGCCTTAGTCTGTCTTTTGTTTTCAGCCTTCCAAGCATAGCTAACCATAGGATGAAGCTGTGATGAGGCATTGCCCATTGCTCCCAAATTACATTGCACCATGGAAAAGGGACACTCTTAAATCTGAAATGTTCATGAGCATTAGCAGAGAAGGATCCCAAATCATTTTGCCAGTATTGAAGCATGCTAACTGCTTCAGCAGTGCCACCACAATCACGAACCAGCTGATCTTTAAGAGCAAGATAGACTTCCAGAGGGGAGCAGAAGTTTTCTAGAGCTTAGAAGTCCATAATATGTGACGAGGTAAGTAGTAATAGTGAACACATCAAATCTAAAGAGAGTCAGTTTTAAGATGGATATTCCATAGGTTCTTTGACAAGAGGCTTTTGTTTCTGGCTTTAAGATCAAGAAGACCCAGACCCCCTTCGCACTTAGGCAGACATACATTTTTCCAAGCAACAAGTGCTGGTTTATGACTTGTAAGGTTCCCACTCCACAAAAAATTTCTACATAAGAAGGAGATACGACTGGGAACTAATGAAGGCATGAGGAAGATACTGATCCAAAATTGAATCATCCCACTCAAAACAGAATGAATTAGCTCAAGCCTGCCAGCATAAGACATGTGCTTCCCCATCCAACTCTGTATACACGCCTCCAGCTTATGTAGAAGAGGATAGTACTGGCTAACAAGTAGCATGTGAGGACTTAATGGCACCCCAAGATACTTGAAAGGAAAACTGCCTTAAAAAAAACCTGTATGCTACAGGATATCATGTTTGGCAGCCTCTCCAACTCCACCAAAAACAATTGAAGATTTATTAGCATTGATAGCCAACCCTAACATCCTTCCAAAAACCAGAAGCTGCTGAAATAAGATATTCACTGAGGGTAAATCACATCGATATAGCAGAATGATATCATCTGCAAAAGCTAAGTGGCTTATACCAAGGGAGCTACACTTTGGATGGAAGTGCAAATCAGCCTTTTGAGAGGCCACGTGAAGCATCCGAGAGAAATATATTATACACACAATGATGCGAACCCTAGCGGAATTTAATGGTATTCGCGACCCCAAGATCAATCTAACCCAAATTTGTTGAGATTTGAATGAGCTTATCACAATGGAAGACTTGCTCCAAGGCAACAAGACTATAAACTAACTCGATCACAACACCTACACCTGGAGACGAGCAAAAGAAGTATAAATTCACAACAAAGAATGGTCAATTCTTTGAAGAGTTGAAAGTTCAATCAAGAACCAAGATTGAGCAACCAAAAGTCGGCTACAATGCTGAAAATATTATCAAAAGTCAGCCCTAAAATTATTCCTAAAGAGTATTTATACTCCAAGCCAAAACTCTAGTTTCCCTAATGGGTCTCACATAAACCCAATTTAAATAATAATCAACCCAAGCTAAAACTAGTCCAAACTAATCAAAATAAACAAGTCTAAAACCCAAACAAATTGTCTCCTCTCAAACTAATTAAAGTTTGATAGCCCAACTAATTAAATAAGACAAGTTCGTTGTTTCCGCATTCTGTTTGACAGCAGCAAGGCACAACTTAAAATGGATGGTTCTCTCTCGTCTTAATGAATTAGAAGGCATGTCATATACCGTTGGAAAGGTATGGAAGTCTAGTTTCCAGCCCAACTAGAATCACATCAAAATTCGATCTGTAACTCCAGTTATGACTAAAAGAGTAACAAAAGGTCAAACTGTCTGAATCTAGTCTTCTTCTCCCAATCCTTGTGTAATGGTCCTGGTTCCACCAACAAGCCCCTCTTGAACATGAATTAGATTAATCAAGACTTGCTCTTTATTATTACAAATCCTCTTGAAGTCTACCTTAGCCCATGTATCTTGAAGAAGTCCATTGAAAGCTTCTTTGAACTTCTTAGCCCTAAGTCTAGTAACTGTACCAACTGGAACTTCCAATGGATCATTTGATGGTTGGATCGCATCATCCCCTCGCTCCTCAAAAGGATTCGACCTCGAATCATCACCTACATCAAACGAAGAAAGATCAGAAACATTGAATGTAGCACTAGCACCATACTCACCTGGTAGATCCACTTTGTAGGCATTATCATTAATCCTTTCTATGATCTGATAAGGACCATCTCCTCGAGGCATCAACTTTGATCTTCTTTGTTCAGAAAACCTTTCCTTCCTCATATGCACCCAAACCCAATCACCTGGTTCAAATCTCACTAATTTTAGCCCCTTATTGGCTTTGTTTGCATATTGTTCATTCTTCTTTTCTATTTGTTGCCGAATTTTTGCATGGAGATCTTTCACCATCTGTGCTTTTTGATTACCATCAAGACTAACCATTTCATCAACAGGCAAAGGAATCAAATCTAATGGTGTCAAAGGGTTAAAACCATAAACAATCTCAAATAGGGAATAATCAGTAGTAGAATGCACACTACGATTATATGTAAATTCAATTAATGGCAAACAATCTTCCCAATTTTTAAGATTCTTTTGAATGATAGCCCTTAACAATTGAATCAAAGTCCGGTTAACAACTTCAGTTTGGCCATCTGTTTATGGATGACAAGTAGTAGAATATAAAAGTTTAGTTCCTAACTTACCCCACAAAACCTTCCAAAAGTAACTCAAAAACTTAACGTCTCGATCGGATACAATGCTCTTAGGAAGACCATGTAGCCGAATGACCTTTCTAAAGAATAGGTCAGCTATATTTATTGTATCATCAGTTTTATGGCAAGCAATGAAATGTGTCATCTTAGAAAATTTATCCACAACAACAAATATAGAATCTCTCCCTTTCCTAGACCTAGGTAGACCCAAAATGAAATCCATAGAAATATCAACCCAAGGTTCCTTAAGAATAGGCAAAGGTGTGTATAGTCCATGAGGCATTACCCTAGACTTAGCTTGTCTACATGTTATGCACCTATCACACATTATTTGCACATCTCTTTTGATATTAGGCCAATAAAAATGCTCATGCAGAACCTCCAAAGTTTTAGTAATTCCAAAATGCCCCATTAAACCTCCCCCATGTGCTTCCCTCACAAGTAATTCACGTAAAGAACAATTAGGCACACATAACTTATTTTCCTTAAACAAAAATCCATCATGCCTAAAATATTTATCCATGTCCAAAACCTTGCATGTGTCATATATAGCACCGAAATCATGATCATCAAGATACAATTCCTTAAAATACAATTCCTTAATATACTCAAATCCTAGCAATTTAGTATTAAGAGTATAAGAAGAACATACCTTCGCGACAAGGCATCGACGACCACATTTTCCTGACCTTGCTTGTATTTAATCACATATGAAAAAGTTTCAATAAATTCAACCCACTTAGCATGTCTCCTACTTAACTTACCTTGACCCTTCAAATGTTTCAACGATTGGTGATTAGTATGTATGATAAACTCTCGGGGCCACAGATAATGTTGCCAAGTTTCCAAAGCCCGCACGATTGCATACAACTCTTTATCATAAGTGGGATAGTTAAGAGTTGCACCATTGAGTTTCTCACTAAAATAAGCGATGGGCCGTTTTTCTTGCATTAAAACGGCTCCAATACCTATTCCTGAAGCATCACATTCAATCTCAAAAGCTTTATTAAAATCAGGTAAAGATAGTAAAGGTGCCGAAATCAACTTTGATTTTAACAAGCTAAAAGCATTTTCTTGTTCTTCTCCCCACTTGAAACCCACGGCTTTCTTAACAATTTCAGTCAATAGAGAGGCTATCGTACTAAAATCTTTAACAAATCTCCTATAAAAACTAGTCAAACCATGAAAACTCCTAACATCTGTTATGGATTTTGGTGTAGGCCATTCTTGAATAGCCTTAACCTTAGCCTCATCCATTTCTATACCTTTTGCACTAACCACATATCCAAGAAAAACAATCTTATCCATGCAAAAGTCACACTTTTTTCAAATTAGCATATAAAGACTCTTTTCTAAACACATCAAGAACTTGTCTCAAATGACTTATATGCTCATCAATCTCCTTACTATAAATTAAGATATCGTCATAGTAAATGATTACAAACTTACTAATAAAAGCACGCAACACATGATTCATCAATCTCATAAAAGTACTAGGTGCATTAGTAAGTCCAAAAGGCATAACCAACCACTCATACAAACCATATTTAGTTTTAAAAGCAGTTTTCCATTCATTCCCTTCTTTCATCCTAATTTGATGATAACCACTTTTCAAATCAATTTTCGAAAACAATTTAGAACCATGTAATTCATCCAACATATCATCTAATCTAGGAATGGGATGTCGATACTTTACAGTGATGTTATTGATAGCTCGACAATCCACACACATTCGCCAAGTTTTATCCTTTTTTGGAACAAGAAGCACGGGAACTGCACAAGGACTCATGCTCTCTTGAATGTATCCTTTCGACATCAACTCCCCCACTTGCCTTTGAAGCTCCTTAGTCTCTTCAGGATTGCTCCTATAAGCCGGCCTATTTGGTATAGATGCTCCTGGAACAAAGTCAATTTGATGCTCAATACCTCTAATTGGCGGCAAATCACTAGGAATGTCATTCGGAAAGACATCCTCAAATTCCTGCAAAGGAACTTTAACAACACTAGGAACACAAGAATCTAAATCATCTGAGTTAAAGAATGCCTCCTTATACACAAGTAAAATCATAGGCAAGTCAGAAAGATAGGCATGTTTAAGATCATTAGATTTTGCAAAAAAATTAAGGTGTTTCCCCACTTTTTCTACACACTCTTCTTTTCTCACCCACTCATTTTCTCTCCACTCTCGGCCTTCTTTTCATCCTTTTGTTTTTGGCCATGACCCTCCCCTAATGTCCTAAGGGCCGAAACTTTGTTCCCTCTTGTTTTCAACTCATGGCTCACTTTATTTTCTCTCTTCCTCACATCCTCACCATGTTGTTCAGCTTGTTTTTCCATTTTAGCCAAATCTTTTTGTTCCTCCACTTTGGCCGAAACATGTTGCTCTTCCTCATAACCCTTCTTCAATTGAATTTGATCTTCATACACTTGCTTTGGTGAGAGTGGGGCAAGTGTATAAATCCTTCCATCCTTTTCTAATGAATACCTGTTCTTAAACCCATCGTGCTTGGCTTTTCTATCAAATTGCCAAGGTCGCCCTAGTAACAGATGAGTAGCATACATAGGCACAACATCACATAACACTTCATCCTTATATTTGCCTACTAAAAAAGAAATCATCACCTATCTATTCACCCTAACAACACCACATTCATTCAACCATTGAAGTTGATAAGGCCTCTCATGCTTTATGGTATTCAATCCCAACTTTCTAACCAAAGTAACACTAGCAACATTAGTACAACTACCATTATCAATGATCATACTACATACCTTATCGTTGATTAGGCATCTAGTATGGAAGATGTTCTCCTTTTGTTGCTCCACATCATCCTCCTTAGTCTGAACACTAAGTGACCTTCTAATCACCAAAACTTTATCACCAACAGCATACTCTAAATCACTAGCATCCTCAAGTGGGGGCATGTCATCACAATCAGACTCCTCACTAGTGGACACAATCTCTCCATCATCCCTTAGAATCATAACTCGACGATTTGCATATTTTGATGCATAGTGTCCCAATCCTTGACACTTGAAACACTTTATATCACGATTACGCTTCGGTTGAACTTCTCCCTTAAGTTTTTTATCATTGGTCGAAACCTGCTTCTTCATGGAGTTAGGTTCGGCAACTTTAGAAGTCACCAAAGGCTTCGATGACGCACCACCCTCTCTTCTATAATTCATCTTCCAACCCGAAGAAGACCCCGTATAAGCTCCAGATCGTGTATTACCCTTCCTTTTCAACTGTCATTCAACCTTAATGGCTAAGTGTACTAACTCCTCCAAATCAACATATGATTGCAACTCCACAACATTAGCTATGTCTCTATTCAAGCCATTCAAAAACCTAGACATCGTAACTTCCTCATCTTCATTAACATTAGCTCTAATCATGGCCACCTCTAATTCTTTCTGATACTCCTCCATACTCTTATTACCCTGTGTAATCATTTGTAAACGATTAAACAACTCCCAATAATAATGTTTAGGAACATACCTCTTCTTCATTATTGTCTTTAACTCCTCCCATGTACTAACTGGTCTTTCTCTATTCCTTCTTCTTTCTACCACCAATCTCTCCCACCAAACCATGGCATAGTCAGTAAACTCCACTACAGCTAACTTAACCTTCTTTTCTTCAGAGTACCTATGAATGTCAAAAATCATCTCTACCTTTTTTTTTCCCAATCTAAATAAGCTTCCGGATTAGTTTTTCCCTTAAAAGCTGGGATTTTTAACTTAATACTACCCAAATTTCGGTCTATATCTCCCAAATCATCAAAATCCCCTCTGTGCTCAAAATCCCTATGTGGTCGAATATGTCCCCTCCTTGACAGATTCTCATACCTCTCTCCCCTATGTGTACGGAACCCACCACCACAGTTAAGATCATCCTCGACTTCATCTGCAGAGTTTCCAGCAACACTCTCCTCTTTCCTAACTTCTCTACCCCTTTTACTACGCCCTTCATCGGACCTAGTCTCTAATTTTTCAATCCTAGTCATCAGCTCACCAAACATAAATTACATCTGTTGTTGTATTCTCGAAAGCCCATCTTCTTGGATTTCACCGTTCTTCTGTGGCACACTATTAGAAGACATTATTTTTTTTTTAAACCTGCACGAAAATCGTTAGCAATAAAAATAACACCTCACACACTCGTGTTTCACACAAATTTATAGGCTTTTCACTCGAATATGCTCCCTATGCCTTTTTCCACTCAAATTGCTTTTCTTTAGTTCTTGAAATCACTTAGCAACAATTCAGGAAAAAAAAAAACAACCAACTATACGGTGAATTTATAACTTTGATATAGACTCTAGAAGCAAAAAATTACGAAACTAACAAAACGAAACTCGATGACAAATTCACAAATAGCAATGCAAATTTGTATGAATAATATGACAATTTGAAGACACGGAAAAAAATCAAAAAAGAGCTAAACAATTACGAATTATCAAGAACTAAGGATTTAATTCAAAAAAATTCCAGAAACTCAAGAAAATCAACTAAACTACCCAAATTTTCAAGAAACACAAACAAGACCACTAACAGATTCGGCCAAAACAAAAAAAATTTGTTTTTTTTTTTTTTTTGCGGCAACAATCAAGATTTCAAGATCAAGCCTCCTTTTATATATATATATATATATATATATATATATATATATATATATATATATATTAGCAAGAACAAAACAAAATCAAGAACTTAGGTGTGTATGCCGATTTTGATTAAGGAAGCATAAAAAAAAAAGAACACTAACTTATGATTAAGTGTTCAACAAAGCAATAAAAAGTAAGATCCCTATTTTTTTTTTTTTTATATATATATGTGGCCAAATCTATCAAGAATCAAACAAGAAACAATAAAGACTCAAATTAAAGGATATAACCTGTGATTAGATCAGCTCTGATACCAACTGATGCAAACCCTAGCGGAATTTAATGGTATTCGCGACCCCAAGATCAATCTAACCCAAGTTTGTTGAGACTTGAATGAGCTTATCACAATGGAAGACTTGCTCCAAGGCAACAAGACTATAAACCAACTCGATCACAACGCCTACACTTGGAGACGAGCAAAAGAAGTATAAATTCACAACAAAGAATGGTCAATTCTTTGAAGAGTTGAAAGTTCAATCAAGAACCAAGATTGAGCAACCAAAAGTCAGCTACAATGCTGAAAATATTATCAAAAGTCTGCCCTAAAATTATTCCTAAAGAGTATTTATACTCCAAGCCAAAACCCTAGTTTCCCTAATGGGTCTCACATAAACTCAATTTAAATAATAATCAACCCAAGCTAAAACTAGCCCAAAGTAATCAAAATAAACAAGTCTAAAACCCAAACAAATTGTCTCCTCTCAAAATAATTAAAGTTTGATAGCCCAACTAATTAAATAAGACAAGTTCGTTGTTTCCGCATTCTGTCTGACAGCAATAAGGCACAACTTAAAATGGATGGTTCTATCTCGTCTTAATAAATTAGAAGGCGTGCCATATACCTTTGGAAAGGTATGGAAGTCTAGTTTCCAGACCAACTAGAATCACATCAAAATTCGATCTGTAACTCCAGTTATGACTAAAAGAGTAACGAAAGGTCAAACTGTCCGAATCTAGTCTTCTTCTCCCAATCCTTGTGTAATGGTCCTGGTTCCACCAACAAGCCCCACTTGAACATGAATCAGATTAATCAAGGCTTGCTCTTTATTATTACAAAACCTCTTGAAGTCCACCTTAGCCCATGTATCTTGAAGAAGTCCATTGAAAGCTTCTTTGAACTTCTTAGCCCTAAGCCTAGTAACTGGACCAACTGGAACCTCCAATGGATCCTTTGATGGTTGGATCGCATCACACAATGAATAGGTAAGGTGATAAGGGATCACTTTGCCTTACACCATATTTGCCTTTAAAGAAACCAAATAAGTTACTATTAACAGCCATTGAATAGGATGAAGTCTCAACACAATTCATGATTAAGTGAACAAACCGAGCTGGGAAGCCTAGCAGCAGAAGCAGATGCCTAATGAAAGGCCACTGAACAGAATCAAAAGCTTTCTTGAAGTCAATCTTGATGAGGCATCTAGGAGAGGCTCGTTTTCTACCATCATGCCGGAGGAGCTCCTGTAGAAGATTTATGTTGTCAACCATATTTCTTCCTCCAAGGAAGGCATTCTGAGCAGGGTTAATGATATACTAGAGCACATTAGCTAGACAACCTACCAAGAGCTTGGAAATGACTTTATATATGATATTACAGCAGGAGATAGACCTGGAATCTACAGCTGAAGTAACATTGGAAGATTTAGGCACTAAAGCTATGATTGAGTGATTAACTTACTTTAAAAGTTCCCCCGAGACAAAGAAATCTTTAATAGCAGCACAAAAGTCATTCCTAACAACATTCCAAGACCTCTTGAAGAAAAGAAAAGAGTGGTCGTCAGGGCCATAAGCCTTTTCATTGCCAATACTGAAGAGTGTTTTTTTAACAACAACATTAGACACTAGGGCAAGGAGGAGATCATGGGTACTGTCATGAAGGCAAGGACCATTGTGAGCCACCATAGCTTCAATCGGGATAGTATGCCTGGAAGTCCTAAGCAGCTCTTGGTAGTATCTCACAAAAACTACACCCACTTCATCCAAAGAATTTGTAAGCACACCATCTGGACGTTGAATAGCTGGGATGTGATTCCTCCTGTGTTTTTTACTCATCAAGGAATGGAAGAACCTAGTACCCTTATCACCTTCCTTATAGAAAGTAGTTTTGAGCTTCTGACCAAAAAACATCTTTTCAGCTGATTTGAGATTAATGAGCTTGAGCCTAAGCTGTTTATCCTGCATCAGGAGCTGAGAATTATTTCTTTCATTCTGCATAATGGTTTGGTGACAATTCAGTTCATCTTCAGCTCTAATAACTCTCTCAGAAATGTGACTGAAGTGACTCTTATTGAGTTCCTTTAGAGGCCTCTTCAAAAGCTTTATCCTTCGACAAAAGGATATACATACGTGATCTAGAGATATTTGCTGTCCAATTATTATAAAGAAGATCCGAAAACCCAAGATGATCAACCCACATGTTAAAGAATTTGAAACTTCTTGTATTATGAAATTGACGAGGACCTATCTATATTGAAGTCATAGAGTGATATGAAAATGCACCAGGATTGGAGAAATGAACATGACTCAGCAAAGACAGGCTAGACATAAAAACTACATAAACACAAAATTAGAGCTAGCACTCTAAGCATTGCAATCCCTCTCTCCTAAATAGGGATTTATGATATTTCTCATGGGTTGTTCGTGTGAATTATCATCAGAAGCCAAACAATTGAATGGCTTGTAGTTTACGACAACTCAGCCTTTAAAGAATTATTCAAAGTCGAAAAAGATTAGATCTTTAGATAATAAATCCATAAACAACTATAGATTTGTTTAATGGAATCTTAAGAACTCCTGAATAATTTTGTTTAATAGTTTTTACTGAATGTATGATATTCGAGAACCCAACAGAAATAACTCTCTAGAAAAATCAGGAAGGTGGAACTTTTTAAAAATATCAGAAAAATGATAGAAAGGTGAAGAATGCATGGTATAAATAGATATACACATTTACACCCCTGACAAACAATAACATTCCAATAAAAAAGGCTCTACACAATGAATTAGTTAGACATCACAAGAAGCTTGTGACTCTCTAACTCTCTTTTTTTAAAAAAAAAAAAAAAAGCAAGCTGGAAACATAAAAAAAAGGAAAAAAAGTGTAAAAATCTTTATCTTTCATCTTCAACCTTTCTCCCCTAAAAGCCAAGAAAACCTAGGCTATTCTACCAATCAGTTGCCAGCCAAAATAATAAAAAAAAACTCTAACATTTTACCACACATCCACAGACTCACATCCCCCAGTTTTTACCTCTACACCATCATCAAGACAAACAAACCATCACCCATCTTCTAATTAAGATATCTCTCTCAAACCCTCAACACCAACAACAAAAACGAGTTCTCCCTCACGACAACGACTCTCTATTCCTCTTGGCCAAAACATCATCCACAATAGCCCAACCATGCTTCATCAAATAGCTCTAGCTTATGACCATTGATTGACCTTTCTGTCAGCAAACTAACCTAGCAACTAGAATCTCCACACCTTCAAAGGTGTTTGTTAGTGCAGCTGCGAGTGAGGTTAGAGTGAACCATAAAAAAGTGGTGTTTGGTTAGGCATGAACCATTGTTTTTATTCTGGTAGGATCCACCAAAAATTGAGGTTAAACATCAATTTCTGGAATGCAACTTAAACCATCTTTGAAAACCATTCTCTCACCTTTCCGTCGACAACAAATAGCCTCAACAATCTGAGAGAAATAATCGTTGGAATAAAATTCCAGAACAACCCTCAGCAGCTCTATCATCCTGCCATAACACTATAGATTTTGTAAGGTTGTTTATTAGTGTGCAGATCTATCATCCCTTTCCCAATTTTTTCATCTTTGTTCTTCCACGTTGTTCTGTTCTCTCTTGTCGATCTTCTTTCCTTGTTGCCTCCTTTTATTTCCTTGCGATTACCTTTTCATATTCGTTTTATAGAAGGTAATAGTCTGTGATTTTTTAAGCTCATTCACCAAAGAATAACTAGTGTTCTAATTTTTTGTTCTTCGTGTTCAAAATCAAAATTGAGATCCTATCACTCTCTTCTTTATTCTTCTTCAAATAAAAAAAAATAACACAAAGTTTCTTAGGATGTTTCTAATAGTGGCTTCTTTTTTCTTGTACAAATAAATGACAGATTTGTGTTGGAAACTAAATCAACAACAACAAAAGGTGTTGGGAGACTTGTATGGGGGCAAGCACAGACTGTGACTTGCTTTGGTAATGTATGCCTTTCTTTTCAAATTTTTAATTGACTATCTATTTAATCTACATAGAAATTAAAAGGTGATGTTTACTTTAGTTATTTAGATTAGGATGCATTCTTGGTGTTGTTAACTAGTATTATGGTTGTATTCTGAATGTTTACACACTACTACACTTGCATGCCCACAAACTGTGTCGAAACTTAGAACATAGCTATAGCTCTCAGCATAATTAAGTAAATTGTTCTTATTTTCAGTGTTTAATGGATAAAATAAATACTAATTCATATTTTCCTTTTGATTCTTGCTACCAAACCTACACAAATCTTTGATATTATCAATTTTATCAAGTCTTTTTTAATGCCAAATTAAGAATGAGGGTCTGTAGGTGCTATTGATGGGTGTGTGAACTATAAGGTGTAACATGAGCTTCATTTTCTTTCCATTATTAATCTGTCTTTTTCAAATATGCTGATTCAATAGTCTATTGTAGATTAATGAAAAAATTATGTTAAATAATTTGAAACATCAAAGTTCAACAATTATGTTTTACATTAGGTAGCCAATTTAAAGTATCTAAATAATGGATGGCAGTGTTGCTTTTAATTTCCTTCTAGTATCCATTTCAGCTAAACTAGAGATGAGCATTATATATGCATATATTGATCATAAGTTATCTACCATAAGTTTTCCAGTTGGTTAGTGAAATTATGCTTTCTAAATTAGAATGTTAATATCATGCACAAACACCTTCAAAGCATAACCTTATTTTCGTACTTGAAAAGTTATGATAACAAATGCAATTTTATTTATGATCAAGAATTTGATGTTTTTTTTTTTGTTGTGTTTCTTGTATATAATGAAATTTTTTCGATATGGTATGTCCATTTTACTAAGAATAGAGGAAGCAATGTTAATTTAGTGTTCTTTTATTTATTTATTTGTGTAATGTTTTCGAAAGGTGACTTGTGTGAGTGTTCAACTGGTGTTGTTGCTGCTTGTGGTGTATTATTTGGTATGGAAAAGGTTACTTCTTGGTAAGACATTTTTATTATTGATTACACTGCTAATAAATCCATGTCCTAACTAAAATCAAGATTCCTTTTTATTTTATAATCTTGTGCTAAATCATTGCATAACTAAGGAAGTAGCATTGTGTGGTTGTTTCTATTACTTGCTAGTATTGTAAAGCTGTATGAATTTAAGTTGTTTTCAATAATCATTAGAGGTTGTTGTGTTTTTATTAGCTGCCCATTTACTTTCTTTTCTTCAATCCAAATGAAAATGTATGCAATAGTTTATATGTGAAAGAGAAAAATGAAATTACCACTTAGGTTGTATGTTGGATGAAATAATGTTTTTTTTTTTAACATGCTTTGTTTTTTTATCATTTGTTTGCCTTGTCGATTATTTAGTAACCTAAGTGCTTCACAACATGACTTGTATAATAGTTAGTTTATCTTATTATTTTTAATAACTATTTAGTATTAGTGTTAATGCTGAATTTTCTATCTAAACAAGATATAATTGGTTGTTTCCTTTAAAAAATGTTTTCAAAGTTAGAATAGAAGGTCTTGAAAGTATGGATAAAGCTTCTTGGACTAAGGAAATGTTGCATACCTTTTATGACTTGTGCATGATGCAACCATATTATTCGATAGTTTCACCTACATTTAACTAGTGTTTTACCTATTTTTTATATATAAAATGCCTTGATATTCTTTATTTTATGTTTTGAAGGCACTTTTGGATGAAAGATGCAAAAAAGAGTAAATTGGAGATAATTGGCAGATTTGACCTTCAGTCAATGTTTTGTGCAGAGCGTGAGCTCTAGAGGTTGAAATGAAGTGATTCTAGTGGCATTAAAAAGATAACATCCATACCTTTCTAGACATCAAATGCAAGAAAATAAAATAAGGAAGAGCATGGAAATCGCAGCCTTCAAAGTCAAATCTCGCAATCTGCCAGTGTTGACCTTCGGCCATTCCAACTTGAATATCTGGCGCTACAGAAATCCAATTGATGCAAACTCAACTTTCTTGGATTCATGACTCAAAGGTCTATAAACGCTCCAAATTTCAGCCAAAACAGATGTCATATGAGGGAGATATGATTTTTCAAAGATGACATCTGAATTCTGCCAGCAAACAGGTTTCGTGAAGAAACGAGTCCAAATTACGTTCCGAAGCATCTAAATCGATATCCAAGTTTTTATTTCAGCAATTTAGCTCCTCTAAGTCAAAGCTTGAAGATTTCATGCAAGGCTATTTCTCCTTTTTTAGGAAAATAGTTATTGAAGTACTTAAATGTAAACAGTCTACTTAATGGAGGACTATTTTGTAAAATAGAGACCTAGGGTTTCCTAGGATATAAAAAGAATGAGAGAAGAGAAGGGGGCAACCAGCCAAGAAGAGAAAAACGCCCCCTTCCTCTTAGAAACCCTAAATTATGCATTCTTCCTTCTTTTTGATTAGTTGTTCAACAAACATGCAAGGCTAAACACTTTTTCTTGATTGCAAGGACACAAAAACCTTCGGATTTCAAGAACTGTGAGATTTATTTTACCTTTTCTTTTCAATTTATATGATGAATATGTTTGTTCTCCTATGCTTATTTTTCCTATGATTGTTTATTTTAATTGCTAGAGCGGACTCTAAGTTATTATTGTAGACAATCTATTGCTAAGTTTGGTATCAAAACCGGAGTTGTGGTATATGAACTTGTAAAGCAACTGAGTTTAATAATTGTGGCGGATCTACGTTATTAATCTTAGGGAGAACATTCAATCAAATCAAACATAGACTGCGGACAGTTATGTTTTCTTGATTAATCAACTTATCTAGTTCTTAAAGCTGCCATTAAATTAAATTACTAGTGCGGACACTGTGGTTGTTTGATGGTTAGGGTTAGTTATATGGCGGATCCGTTAACTAACCAATGTTAAGAAGAGATAAATATTCAGAATATAAATTGATGTTTCGTTTTCATGATCAGTTCTGATTTCTGTAGGTGGATGTGTGCTTGTGACCAAGGTTTGTTCTCTTGATAATTTTCTGATTTTATTAAATTTCGTTTGATAGTTTTCTGTTTTCTTTTGCTTTAGCCTAGATAACGTCCAAACCCCCCCAAATTGCATATTATCTAGCATAAAAATCTGACTTGAATCTTCCTCGTGGGATTGACCCCTTGCTTGCTCTATACTATCTTGTGTGTTGTGTTTAAAGCTAGGGTAATTAATTTGTGCGACCGCGACATCGCAACAGTGCATCAAAGCCATTAACATGAGAATGAGACCTAATACTCATTTTGACGAAGCTGGTTGGAAATTTCTTATGACATCCTTCAAAGAACAAACCAATCATGCATTCACCAAAACACAACTAAAAAATAAATAGGATGGATTCAAAAAGGATTGGAGGATATGGACAAAGCTCATTTCTGAGACTAGTGTGGGCTGAAATAGTGAATTAGGAACAATCCTTGCTAGTGATGAGTGGTGGAAAGAGAAAATCCATTCGTGATCTCTACTATTTTATTTGTTTTTATCTTGTTTCATTAATTCCTAAAATATTTAATGTTGCATTAATTACTTGAACTTCTTATATATAGGAAATAAGAGGAGCAAAAAAGTTTAGACATGCTAGTATTGAACCATTGTTAATGTTCGAATTTGATCGAATGTTCTCCAATATTGTTGCTATTAGATAGTATGTGTAGGCATCATCATCAAGAGTCTTTGGTGGCAAAGATGTTGGTGATGATGGCACTAGCAATGCCAATATTGCTGAGAATGATTTGGAAGAAGAAAACGATGATTCAGAGGAGGATAACATTCCAAATTTTATGAATGACATTTCTAAAATGGTTGGTGGGGTTAATATGCCCAGCAACAGCAACACAAAAAGCAGTGGCAAGAAAAAATAAAGAGATCATTTTGAGGTTTGAGCTGGAAAGAAAAAAAACTTTTGGAATTAGCTTACAACTATTGTCACGGTGGGATCAACTAGTTGTGAGCATGTCGACCAAGAGTGATTCGACATCTTTGCATATGGATTGGAAAGGGTATAGTATCTTAGAGGTTATGATTGAGCTTCACTGCATTCCACGAGTCACAATTGAAGATAATTTTTATGACTTTGCTAGTGAGTATCTAAGTTTAAGAATGAAGAGAGAAATGTGGGCTAGTATGGGAAATCTTGAAAAAAAAATTAAAATGGTTATGGAGATGTATACGCGAAGTAAACATCCTTAATTGATAGGGTATGTACTTTTTTTTCCTAATACATGAATTTATTTGTTCTTTATAAATGTAAGCTAAATTGAATGTGGTATGTTATTTAACATGTTTGATAATTTATTTAAATATTTTTACACGTGCATATCAGTGATCTGGCAATTTTGATAAGATGAATTTCCATTTTATGCTTTCTTGAAGTTGGTCCGATGTTGTGTTGTAATTCAACATTTGAACCTATCAGTTTTTGGCATCTACATGTCGGTAACTTTTCATTGTATTATTTCTTTATTTCAATGTTATGGAAGTTAGAAACTTTTAAGTTTGTTGGTTGATTGTTGGTTTGGATGTGTTTGTCAATTTTTAGCTTGTGATTTTAGAGACTAGTTGTTAACGGTTTTAAAGAAATGTTTGTATTATAGATGTTTTATAAATCCATTAGAAACTAAACTTTGTTTAATTAACCTTAAACATGTATTATAATAGTCTGTATGTCATTGTTACAATTCTTTGTAAGATGACAATGCATGTGCTGCAATGGAGATACGATGTCGTGTGATTTACATAAGTGTTTAAAAAATTAATTAATGGTGTTGCTTATGTGATGTAAACCTCATGATTATGTGGTCATGCAACCCACAATCAAGATTTAGATATGATCCTAGAAAGCCAAAATAGATCTGATAGGAGTGTGACACAATGAAAACTTGTCTTAGAGTACCAGCACTATTGGAATGAAGTCGAATGATGTCACAAAGCCAGTTAATCTTTGATAAGTCAAATTAAGTTTGTTCAAGAACTAAAAAATTACAAAAATCTCTCTCACATGAAAACTAAAAAATTCATAAGTATTACTCATCAATGGCTTTCTTTAAATTTAGTCTTACATGTATTTAAATAGATCTGAAAAAATTAACTGTAATGGATCTATCATTGTTGGCTGAATTGACCCACATATAAAAACTGACTCAAAACCTTTACTAGTAAACCCAAACCCTAATCAAAACAAGCCTTGGATCCTAGCTGAAAACAAAATATTCATTAAACTCAAACAAGCTTTGGGTTGTAGCTAACAAAATAAAAATAAAACCCGAAGTCCTACATCTTTATCTATTATGAGATGAGAAGAAGAAGAAAAGAAAACATTGTAAGTCTGAGACAAGACTTATTTATAGCTTATAAAGTTGCTCAATAATCCTAGGAACTAAAGGAGAAATTATCACCCCTTTGGTTTTCAAGTTAGAATAGGATTCTGATTTCAGCCTTGTATTTATCCTTCTTTTGGATGGAAAAAAATGTTTCTTTAATGCTCATATTTGCCACCTCTTGGTATCCTTTCAATATTAGAAAACACAATTAAGTTAAATTATTCTCCTTGCACAACAAAGAGACTATGTCGGCCATGTGTTTCCTAAGTCATCTTGAATTCCTTTATTTCTTTTGATGTGTTTTCTCCTCACATGATAAGAAAATAAAATAATAAATCCTAATATTTAAATAAAATAATCAATGTTCTCACACATAATAGAAAAATCAATATTAGTTAGGACTCCACAAAACACATAGAAACATTACATAATAAGGCTAGCCGAAACTAATACAAAATTAACAGCTTTTTTGTCAAAACTTCATGGCTAAAATAAGAAAGGATTAGGCCCCTCTTGTATATGGATTAAATGTACTAAGACATCCTCTTAATGCTCTAAAAGATCCTCAAGTTTAGTCCTAGCCGAAATTTGCACAACCAGTTCATTCAATATTTCTTTCAAGGCCTTCACTTTAGACCAAATGATGGGCCCACTTGGAACGTGTAATGGGTCCTTGGTGTTCACAGGTTGATTCACATCATTATAGTTAAACAACTATGCTGCAAAGTTGTTTTTGTAAAGGTTTTTTTATTTTTTTCCCCCCTTTTTACATGGAGCTAGAACACCATCAAAACCAGAAAGTAATGTCCAATTAGAATGAAAAAAAAAAAAAGAAGAAGAAGAAAAGAACAGAACTGTCGGTATCTAGACCACAATGTAAGCAAAGTTGTTGACACAACATTGCCTGCTTGCAGGTTTGTCAAAAGCAAACAAAAAGGGTGATGTGCCGCATCTTTTGGAGACTTTCATGTCAATTATTCAAGCATGTGATATTGTAACTTGAATCAATTGTTTTTTTATACAAGCAAACCGACAGTAAAAGGAAAGAAAGTCCGAAACTTTAAGGACTTGAAATCGTGAACAATTGAGATAAAACAGAATCTTGGCAGCTATCACATGCAGAAAATAAGGCAAAAAAAAGACAGGACACTGGAATCCAATTGTTCCAGCTCATAGACATAAGGTTGTAGTGGAGCAGACAATTAATCCCAATGCATACATAATCTATACAAAAGATACATAGATAATTATTGAGCATATTGAAATTTTCCTTATAGCATAAATAATTGGAAGCTCGCCTGAAATACAATATCGGCGAACAATTGCAATTGTTTCATGCCAAACATCATTTTCTTTATTCTATATAAGTCAAGGCTTCTATTCAGTATTCTGATAAATAAATAAAAAAACTACCTTGACTAGCAACATTAAGTAATAAGTTAAAGGATCTGGGGAATTCATTGTTCATCTATACTCAATATATTGTGAATTACAATAGTAATTTATAGTGTATTTTTGTTTTTATTTTTTTGTTCTTTTTTTTACTTTTTCTTTTTTTTTTTCCAACTTTCCCCCTTTTTTTCCGTTTCTTTTTTCTTTTTTTTTTCAAAAGTGCTTTCCTTTTTTCCAACTTTCCCCTTTTTTTTTGTTTATTTGTTTTTCTAAAATTATCTTTGTCGATTTTACTTTTTTAATATTGAGCTGGTTAAAAATTTCGCTTTGTAATTTTTTTTCCTTTAAAATATTGTGAATTGCTACGGTGTTTTCCCACATGGTTTTTCTATTTTATTTCTTTATTTTTTAAAATTGTATTTTTTATTATATTTTGTTAATATTGAGCTGATTGAGAATTTAGTTTTGTAATTTTTTTAAAAAAACATTATTGATTGCTATAGTATTTCTCCGCATGGTTTTTTTTTTTGAAGATTTTCTCTGAAATTATCTTTTTCGATTTTATTTTTTAATATTGAGCTGGTTAAAAATTACAGTTGCAATATGTGAGAAAAGCACTGTAACTTTCCTCGCAAATTACTGTGAATTGCCATAGTGTTTTTTCCCACATGGTTTTTTCCAGTTTCTTTTGTGTTTTTTTTTGTAATATTTTTTTTCAAAATTATCTTTGTCGATTTAATTTTTTTAATATTAAGCTGGTTAGAATTTAACTTTGTAATAAAGCTTAATCATGTGGGGAAAGCATTGTAGCTTTCCTCACAAAACACTGTGGATTGCTAGAGTGTCTCTCAACATGGTTTTTTTTTCTTATAATTTTTTCAAAATTATCTTTGTCAATTTTATTTTTTTAATATTGAGCTAGTTGAGAATTATAATTACAAGTCATTACAAATAAGGTTAAATCATGTGGAGAAGCACTGTAGCTTTCATCACAAAACACTGAATTGCTATAGTGTTTCCAAAATGGTTTTTTTTCCTTTTTTTTTTGTTTTTTGTTTTTGTTTTTTTTCTAAAATTGTCTCTGTCGATTTTATTTTTTTAATATTGAGCTTATTGAGAATTTAGCTTTGTAATTTTTTTCTTTAAAACACTGTGAATTATTGCGCAGTGTTTTTCCATATGATTTTTTTATGATTTTTTCTAAAATTATCTTTGTCAATTTTTTAAAAAAAATATTGAGTTGGTTAAGAATTATAATTACAATAAAGCTACATCATATGGGGAAAGCATTGTAGTTTTTCTCACAAAACACTGTGAATTGCTACAATATTTCTCTAAATGGTTTTTTTATGATTTTTTCTAAAATTATCTTTGTCGATTTTATTGGAGAAAACATTGTAGTTTTCCTCACAAAAATGTCAATTGCTACAACATTTTTCCTTATAGGTTTTTTTCTTCCAAAATTATCTTTGTTGGTTTTTTTTTTAATATTAAGTTGGTAGAGAATTTAGCTTTGTAATATTTTTTGCTTTTTATTAACAGAAAAGCTAAATCATGTGGCGAAAACACTATATCTTTCCTCACAAAACACTGTGGATGGCTACAAATCATTTTGTTCAGTCTCTAAGTTTTTGATCACCAGCACAACTTTTTTTTTCGTCATGAAATATTGGCTCCATCATACCTTTAGTTTTTATTACTTATCTAGCATTGGTTCACAATTATAACACTATAAGTACATTTGTTTTGTAAGCCCGCGGCAGCGCGCGGACATGTCATCTCGTCTCTACTAAAATAGTTATCTGCAATTAAGAGCACATTGGAGTTTTGATATGTAAGTCATAAATTCATTCTTTCCAATTGTTTATTAATTTTTTTCATGCATTCATATATATGTTTCTTAGGGTGTTTTTTAAAAACATTATTCATTTGTTTATTTACCCGTCATTATAGATATGGATGATCCACAGTTTAATGTTATATTTAACAAAGATTTTAATAATTATTATGAAAATATAATTAATCATGTTGTAGACCATATTAATTATCATGATTGTGAAGGCAGTGGTGCCTTTGGAAGGGTTAGTGATGATGGAGACGACGAAGAAAACGACAATGACAATGATAACAAAGACGATGATGATGACAATAACAAAAACGACGATGACAATAACAATGATGAGGATGGTGAATCATTATTTAGGTGACAATTTGATATGCAAAAATTAAGTTTATGCATAGCTCGAGCTATAAACATGTATTATATTAATTATATGCATAAAGAACCTTGAATGGTTTCATACAATACAAGCATGTGTTGGTTGAACGAAGTTTTAAGAGGACATTGAAAATGATGTGTTAACATGATTAAGATGGACACTACAACTTTCTTGAGCCTTTGTAACGATTTAGAAATACAGTATGGGTTAAAACCTTAAAGAAAGAAGAGTGTTCTTGAGAAAATGACAATATTTCTATACAATAGGATTAAGGGCTTCAAATAGGAAAGTGCATAAGAGATTTCAGCATTCTAGTGAAACTATTAGTAGATGCATAAAAGAAGTCCTTAAAGTAGTATGTTTGTTTGTGGTAAATGTCATAAACCTGACGATTCTGAATTTACAAACACTCAAAGAGAAATTGCAATGAATCCAAGATACATGTCTCATTTCAAGGTAAGACGTATGTTTTTTTTTTATTGTTAAAGTCAACCTAAATTGTTTAATGAATGTTGTTAAATAATTACAATCTAATAGTCATTTATTTATTCATATAGAATTGTATTGGTATAATTGATGGCACACATGTTCGTACTTGCATATCATATGAAAATCAAATTCCATTTATTAGAAGAAACGGTTCACTGACATTAAAATTATGGTTACTTGTATTTTGACATGCAATTCATGTTTGTGTGGGAAGGATGGAAAGGTAGTGCACACAACATATATATTTTTCTTGAGGCTATTGACAATAGCAATATAAAATTCCCAAAACCACCGGAAGGTAGTAATATGATAGAAATTGAACCACAACTAATGTAAGTTTAATAATATGCATTTTTATTTACTGATTTAATGTAAAATTTAGCATGTTGTTTTTAATTGTATGTAAATACTATTTGATTGATGTTGGATATCCCAATGAGTATGGGTATTTAGGTTCATATAAAGGTGCGAGATATCACTTATAAGATTTTAGGCGTTGTGGACAACCAAAAGGTCGGGAAGAAGTATTTAATCGTGCACACTCATCACTACGTAATGTGATAGAACGTTCTTTTGGAGTATGGAAACAGAGGTGGAGAATTTTACAAAACATGACTGCTTATCCATGCAAAATGCAAGTTCAAATTGTAGTTGCATTAATGACATTATATAATTACATTAGAAGGAGATCACAAGATGATGTGGCATTTGTAAAATTTGATCGCAATCCTAATTTTGTTCCCGATGATTTTTTACTTAATGTTGTTGCACGCTCAAAAAGTCATGGATCGTAAAGGCCTTCCCGTATGGATTTTGTGCACGATGGAATTGTAAATAGTTTAATGAGATAAAAGAATAATCTTTTCCTAAAGGATTATTCATTTCATGATGTAATAATAATTAAATCTATATTATTTTAATTAAAAAACAATATTAATATATGTTCTTTTCAGTCATTTTATTACCAAACCTCAATATGAAAAACATTTTTAACTAAACAAATTAAACTGTTTTTTGTTCAACTTCAATTTAAAACCACAATTTTAGCCAAATTCATATTTTATAAAGCCAACCTTAACTAAAAGTGATTTTTATTAAATAGTTTTTTTTTTCAAATCACAACCACAAAAACTACCACAATGCCAAACACGCCCAAATTTGTCCTCCAGCGATGGCAACAACTACCGTTAAAGAAGAAACAAAACAGAGAGGGAAACAAAACAGAGAGAGAAAAGAGCTTAAGCTTAAAGTGGTTAGATCTCTTTCCTTAGTTTGTTTGCCTCACCGTAGGCCAAAGAAGAAAGAGGAGTTGATGATCTACCCAATCTAGTGGATCTCAGTTTGTTCGGGTCATTAGAGCGTGATTGCACACACCACCATCCATGGACATGCGTGAGCTGCACGCACCAAAGTTGTTTTAGTGACTTCAAGTTGATTTCAATCTACTTTAACCTCCTAGAAAGATTGATTTTGCACATAAATGTTTTTTTGAACATGCATGATGAATTGTGGGATTTTTGTGATATTGATTTGTTTATGGATAATGATCTTTAATTTGATGTGAATTATTAGGATTATTGGGTGTGTTTTTGAATGATTGGATTGTTTTTTTTTATGATGTTGTGATATTGTGTGGTTTGTGTGCCCAATGTGAATTTAATGTGGTGGATATGTGCGGATAAATAATTGTGTTGCGCATTCATGAGTTTATTATAATAGATTAATATAGGATAAATAAAAATCAATGATTTTTATCCTTAGAACTCGATCTAAAAATGGTAAGAAGATCATTTTGAAAAAAAAAATTATTTTTGACTCGTAAACATGGGTTTATGGTTTTAGTATTGATATAGGATAAAAAAAAACCCTCAACGATTTTATCCTTAGAAGTTAATTAGAAATGATAATAAGATCACTTTAAGAAAATATATATATATTTTCAACTCGTAAATATTTGTGAATGGTTTTATTATCATATATTGACAGAAGATAAAAAATAAATCTCCAAAGGGTTTTATCCTTAGAAGTCGATTTATAAATGATAATATATATATCAATTCATAAATATTTATTTGTGGTTTTTTATCATAGATGGATATTAGATAAAAAAAAAAAAACCTAAAAATGGTTTTTATTCTATAAATCAACAAAAATAAAATATTTTTTTTCAAACAACAATAACAACAACAACAACAATAATAATATATTTTTAACTTGTAAGTATTTTTTTTTAAGGTTTTATTATTCATGGATCGACATAGAATAAATAAACTATTGATAGTTTTATCCTTAGAAGTTGACCAAGAAAATAATAAAATTACTTGGAAAAAATATTTTCTACTCATCTTTCAAATAAATAATTATTGAAGTTTTGGTTAAGGATTTTATTAATCATGATCTACTAAGGATAAGTAAACTGGCATTATCCTAAAATGTTTTCTGAAAGGATAGCAAAAAAATTTAATATGAAACTTTATTATAAATATCCGCATAAAAAATATTTTTATGACATGTTAATTGTATTTATTTGTTCACGCAATATAAGATTTATGAACCATCATTGGACATTATCCTAAAAAATTGCTTAAGGGATAATAAAAGCAATTAATATGTAATTTTATATTTCATAATAAAGAATAAACATATATCACTTTAGAAAAATCTCAACATGAAAGCACATTAAATATATTTTATCATTAAAAACTAACAACAATACAACTTATTTTAAATAAAATATATATGGTGATATGTTTATCTTTTTTATTATATAATCAATTTCTTATAAAAAAAACTTCTAAAAACTAGTTAAGGGTTCTAAATATTATAAAATTAGATAACTTTTTTTCCTGATATTAAGTAAAATATCAAATCTTATCAGGTAATCTATAGTTTTAGAAGGTAAATGATATTAAGTAAATTGTTTTTGGTTGGAAATATAGAATATGCAACCTCACAGACGAGTTGTCAATAAAACATGGCACAGTAGAAAGGAAAACAGAGAGAACTATACATTAGTGATTAGAGAATACTCATGGCTAGCAAAGCATGCAATCAAACAAGCACTGTGACAGAATCAAAATTTACTACTTCACCATCTAGATAAACCTCCTGTAATCTACAAATAAACCCTCATTATGTCTCCCCAAGAACACTGAGATGCAAAGAAATGGGACTACAACTTTAATAAATTACAGTTTGTCTTTTGAAGGGAATTCCTATCACAAACTCACAACAATGCCATTCACTTTCATTCACCTAACAACACAACAAAACATATACAATATATGCTAGTATATGAAAAAGAAGAAATGTCGAAACGTTAAAAAAATAAAATTGGAACCACTATTAACAATAATTGAGCTGTCACCGAGAGGACCTCACATGATACCAGAAGGCTGCACTAAGCAAAACACCAGCAAACCAAGAAAAACAGCTAAGTTTAAAGGTCCTGATGAAGTTAGAGACACTGAAGAATAGGCTGGCAAAGAACCAGATGGTGAAATTGACGATCCTGCAGGGCCAGGAGCTAGCATGTCATCTGGATTTGGAGGGCTTGGATTTGAAGGAATGGTTGGTATTGATGACTCAGTAGGAGAAGGTGCTCCAACTCCAGGAGTAGGAAACAACGGTTCAATATCTGGTGATAAAGTTGGAGGAGAGAATGAGGGGGCATCATGCAAAAATGCAGGGGCTGCTGATATAGTAGAGAACTGTACGTGTATTTGAGATGTCAAAGCTGGTGAGGAAAAATAGGCCATAAAGACCGTGAACATTGCCAAGAATATTGAGCAAAAGGAAGCCATTAATTTATTATGAAATCAATACACCTATGATTAAGTAACTTCAATAAATGTGTCTAAAGAAGATGATGGAGGGCAAGGGGAGCAAAGGTGTTTTTATAGGAGAATGTGAGTAGGATCATGGACATGGCTAAGGCTTAAAAGCTATCAGCAGGTGACAGGCTGAGAAGTGCTGGGTGGGAACTGAGTGCTAGGAGCCAAAAGGTTATTGGGACCCTATTCGACAGTACAGCTCTGCATTTTGGCTAAGGGACAAAAGATTGATGAGCAAAAATCAACTAATAAATCACATGAAAGTTGGGTGTCTTTTATCCTCTTTTACTCCGTGAAATCCTGTTTTTGAGGTTTAATAAATTTCTGTCATATTTATAATGACTCTAGGATTAAGTTAAGTTGTTTCTTGTTGCAGTGATTTTCTGTTTCTTTCTTGAGGTGATGCCATTAAAATCAATACTATATACGTCTGTATTATTGATTAGAATGACTTTCTCCTACTTGAGGTCTAAAAAGAGGGGCGGAAATACTTTCAGAAAGAAAAAAATAAAGGAAGCAGGAGAAAGGCAAGGAGTTAGAGCAGCAGCTGCTCAATGGGGTAAAAGATTCGTATCCAGTTGGCTAATTGGGTAATCAATCATCAACTAAACAAATAAAGCATCCAGTTCCTGTTTCTTCACAAGATTAATAATCTTTGGAACAAGGTGGTTTGACCATATACTTTACCTTTCTGTGTATTTGGTTTTTCCCCTTCCTCTGTGCTTAATGACCCGTTTGTTTGTTTTTATGTTTTAAAAATATTTTTAAAAAAATTTAAATTTTTTTTTTAAAAATTAATATTTTTATATCATTTTCATTCGTTAATATCAAAAATAATTTTAAAAAAATAAAAAATATATTATTTCATTATATTTTTAAATAAAAAATATTTCAAAACAAAAAATATTTTAAAACGACTACATTTACATTTTAAAAAAAACTTTCTGGCCACCATGGTCAGGTACGGTAAGACGATGGTGGCCAAAGAAAGTGCCAAATGATGCCACAGGTAGACAGCTCACTACACTATAATGACTTTTGTTCTATTAGACTTTTGCATTTTGTAAGAGACGGCTGTGAGTGGACCACGGATGGATGGGTGTTTTAGGCTCCATTTATCTCTTTGGCTGTGAAGACGTTTTTATTCTGACTATAATTTTAAAAATTATTTGGATATAAAAAGTATTCGTAGGGTTCATTTTAAATTATGATAAAAACTATATTTTAAATAAATTATAATTATAAAAGTTATTACAACGTCAAGTACACATAGCAATCTTATAAACTTTCATTCTGGAAAAAACAAATCTCAATCTAAAAATATATATACACACACAAACACACACATGGAAGATAAGAATGTCTCGTGTCGCTGAGTTATTCAATCATCGTGTCGTCAACCTTGTATTTTTTTGTGCAAGTGTTTTCATCATTACACGTTTTTCCTGTCTTTTCTTTTTGATAGTTTTATTCAATAAATTGAAACTTCTTACTCCAAAATGTAGGTAGAGAGTGGAGCGGATTTCCTTCTCCCAAGTTTCTTGATCTCCGTGGGTGTGTTTTTTTTTGCCCTTTTTAGTTTGAGAGGAGACTAGGTGCCATGGAAAAATTGTTTAAGATGTACTGTGCTTTATGCTATTTTTGTTTTTTGATGTTTGCTGAATTTATTTACTCGAATTCATGGAAAGCCTAAGAGATGTTTAAGGACATGACAAGGTAGCTTTAGTCCTGATTCACGTTGGTCTACTTAAATTAACCCTAAAAAAATAATTAAAATTATGTTATTTTGATAAAAAAAAAATAATAAAATTTATGGGTAAAGAGCTAGGTTTTAACTAGGTAATAGGTTAACTCAAGATTTTTTCTTTAGTTAGTCAAGTTTTTTTTTTTGTTCAACTCAGATCGATCCAGGCTCCAGGTAAACCTGTTGGGTTGATCCGAGTTTAACAATAATGATAAAGACAACAAGGCTAAAAGTAGTTTTTTTATTGAAAGTATTTTTCATGAAAAATGAATTATTTTTTTTATATTTGACAGTGTCATGAAAAATGAGTTAGAAAACACTTTCTAGTATTTAGTTGTACTATGAAAAATAAACTGAAAAACAACTTTTTAATATTTTGATTTTTTTTCAAGTTTATTAAAAGAATAGGGATCAAAACTGACAGAAAAAAAAAGTTAAAAGATGATGAAATTGAAAAAAATATATTTTAATTTTATAAATGATTTTAAATGAAATAAATAGTAATTATAAAAATAGAAACCAAATATGATAGATGAAAAGGTTCAAGGAGGATGAACTTGAAAAAAAAATTCAAGTTAATTAATTATTTCAAATAAAATAAATAGCATTAAAAAAGATCAAATGTGATAGATAAAAAAAATCTAAATTAAACAACGGATAAAAGAAAAACAAATAACAATAGAAAAAATAAGAACTAAAATTGATACAAAAATTAAATTAAATCAAATTTTAAGGGATGAAATTAAAAAAACTCATATATATATATATAACAACCAAAAGATTGATATAATCAATAAATAATATGTTATTTTAAAATTTATTTTCAACTTATTGAAAGTGTATCCCGTTTAAAATAGAAGAAAATTTTATTTTTAGAAACCAAACTAAAACTGAAAAAAAAAATTCATTATTAATTTTCACAATAATAAACATTAAACAAACATAAAAAATATATTTTAGAAAATCATTTATCATGAAACAAGCGGAGCTAACACCCCAACCTACTTCATCGGAAGAAAAAAGAAAACTGTCAGATATATAAATGCTAGATCTGTCTGAGCGCTTGACCAAAGTCGGAGTGTCCACCATTTATGGATAAGCGACTTCATGATTGAAGATTTTAACCAGTATTTAAATGTTGTTCTATGAACAGTATGAGAGTTTTGCGAGAAGTGGGCTGGGTATTACAAGTTGAGGAAACAAAGCTATAGAGTAAGTAATTCAGGCTTTGCTCTCAAAGCAGATTCAAGGCCTCAGGTTCTCCCAGCCCTATACCAAAATGGCACAAGGAAAAACTCTCCAGCAAGCCTCGAACTGAAGGCTTTTTTAGAGTCCATTTTCTCTAAATTGGAGAGCTCGAGTGCAACTAAGCAAAAAGATTCTTTGCTGGACATAGACACCTTTAGGAGAAAGTAAAGGTGAAAAGATGAAAAAATTATTATGTTTCAGTAAATAAAATAAAAATAGAGAGAAGCATCAGATGACATGACGAGAGGAACTTAGGTGGTAACAGTTGTTCGCACCCAAATCTGATTTTGGGTTTTTGCGACAAGTTAATATTGAGTTGAATTAGAATCTAAGAGTTATAGATCAGGCCTCGGTCGGTATTGGATTGCAGATCAGGTCTCGGTTAGTATCAGGTTGGATTGGAATCTGTGGGTTTCGAATAAGGCCGAATTTTTGGAATTTAAGTGATATGTTTTTAAAATAACGTGGAGTTGGAGGACTCAAAGTTATTAATTCAGAAAACACATTAGGGGTTAAAGCTAATTAGCACATTGCTTGTTCTCCTTTACTCCATTCATTATAGATTCTACCACCACAGGAAATCCTAGCAAATCTACTAAAGCTTATGTTATCGATTCGTTGTCTTATAAATCCGGATTTAATCAAGCTGAGTGGCGTGGTTTGTTTTGGCTTAGGATGTTTCCATATCAAGGTACATACACAACCACATGGTTCTCAAGGTGCACCTAAACTTCAATCTTTTTATTAGTGATTGATTCAACTATTAATCGATTTAATTGACTTAACTTATAGCTTTATTGAAGAAGAATTAAGTTTGAAAGCCTAATTCATGTTAATTAAATTGCATGAACTATAAGTTTTGGGGATCAATTTTAAATTTTAATAAGTTAATTGGTCAATTCAAAGGCTTAACTTCATAGAAAAAAAAGTTAAAGGCCAATTAAGATTTTAATTGAAGAGATTCAAAACTAAAAACTTAAGTGCAGGTGTAAATTCAGAGACCAAGATTGACTATATTAGGAGTTAAATTGAGACAAATTGAAAGTTTAATGGTCAATTAGGGATCAAATTGCATAATCTGAAAATCAATGATCAAGTTATTAAAAGCGCGCGAATTAGAGGATTCCATTTGACATTTCCAAGGATCTAATTGCATGATTCAAAAAGTTTTTTAGGTTAATTGAAGGTGCATGCACTTAAATTTAAAGTCCAGGGACTGGAATGAAAACCCTAATTTTTAGGGATTCAAAACAAGCGACATGATGTTTGGGGTTTTATTGAAGAGAAGGGATAACACGTCATTCATCCATTGTTCTATTTTTTTTTTCCGGTTGAGAAGTTGAATTGAGGAGCCACCTTTAATTAAATGAATGTAGTGTCTTTGACCACTTTAAAAGTTGTAATCAGCACTAAATATCTATTACAGACTTTATCTACAAGAATCATTTATCTTTATTAAACATTTATACCTATTTGTCTTGAAGAAATCGCCAACATCTTTGATTAGAAGAGTATTATAAGTTAAATCCCACCTTTGCATTTATAATTTATAAGAGAATATGTTAAATATTTTTATAAAAATTCAAAGTAGTTGTTATAGAAAAATAACCAAAAGCATAAACATTTTTCTTGGCATTTTATTTTTATTTTTTAGGTCTCAAATACACTACCCTATTTTTTCAACCTCTAACATGTAATGCCTGATGCATGTAAACAAAGGATCTCAATTTTAAGAGGCAGAGAGTTGAGTTGTTTCTTTCTACCTCGTATTAGGCTCCACAAATAGCATATACTCGTATATAAGCTTGAGGTATGTTGCAGTTGAATTAGATTTTTTTTTTAATACAATTAAAAATATATAGCTTATAGAGAATTATTTGATATTATTATTAATTTTGATCTAGCATGTAAATCTTAAAATTATTTGATGTGACTTATTATCTAATTTAAATTTAAAATTAAATTATACATAAATTATTTCATAGTAATTTAATTAACTTAATTGACCTAACAAAACTTGACCTATCTATAAAATAAATCTAAAAATAAAAATAAAATTAATATAAATAAAAAAAACTCAAAACCCAATTCCTTTAATAGCATGAATTTCAATATAAACAATGTTACCCTTAAATAATGAACATTAAACAATGTCACATCACTATCAACGTGTTTAATTTGCACATGATTATTAAATGCTTCCACCTAATTAGATATGAGAGAGATCCCAGCATGTCTGAAGGGAACATTGTAGGACGATATCATAATAAAGTATCCTCTACATCTCTCCTTCTATACAGATTATTATAATTTGTATAATAATTTTAAATAAAAATAATATATTTTTGCAAAACACAGTACCATCGCTGCATTGGGCTACAATGTTTTTTGTTTTTTCATGAGATGAAATGACGTGGAGTAGAATGTACATGAGATTAAAATGCTCCAAAAGACATCACCACAGGCACATGTTTCCTCAGAGTTCTTGTGGTATATATAGTGTCGTACCCTGTTCAACATGATCCGCGCCTCATTTATATCTTTTTTGGACAGCAAACATATAGTACAAACCTCTCATCTAAATAATTCACAGTCGCAGCCACTGCAAGCAAAATGGTTGATGATGTTATTATCACTAAGACTTATATGATTGTTAATTTTAAGTTTTATGAAATTAGTTGAGGTGTGTATAAGCTGATCCGGATACCCACATTAAACTAAAAAAAAAAAAAATTACCTCGTGACCATATAATAAATAGTTTGGAATAAAAAAGTTTTTTTTTTGTGATCTCAGGTTTAAAATTTATGGTTGCTAATATAATGACCACTAAAACTTATATGCTCGTTAATTTTAGGATCTATAAGATTAGTTAAAGTACGTGCAAGCTGGCTCGTACATCCAAACCTTATGTATGGTTAATTCTCTAATAGTAATAATGCTTACAGCCCTCTCTATTTTATTTTTAATTTTCTACGCGCACAATTAGAGAACTCAAACACCTTTTTTATACCTGTGTTTCTACGTTCCAACACAACAAGATCTTTACTATATTTTGTAATGGCACAACCAACCTTGGAGAGTCTTAGAATATTATATATAATGGAGAAGAGATAAAAACATTATAATTTGTTGTTGGGATTGTCTTTTATGGTAAATTTATTAAGGTTTAGTTTGGTATTTTAGACAGAAGCTCTTAATTAGTAAAAGCAAATTGATTTAAATCTTTTAAATGTCATCAATAATAGATGAGATGAAATTTTTATTTGAGAAAAATTGATAAAATAAAATGGTTTAAAATTTAATTGATAATAAAGTAAATTAGATTCCGAAACTTCCACTAGCTAGTTAGAGCTATAATAGTAGCGGTACTAGATTAATGCTCTCAAAACACCATTGGTCAGATTAAATTTTTCTTGATATAAAAAAAAAATCAAATGATACTAGTGTTAAAGGTACACGACATAAGTAATTTACTGGTTGAATAAGTTTGATTAATTTAATAGTATGATTAAAAAAATTATTAATAGTAAATAAAGTGAAAAAAATTATTAATAGTAAATAAAATGAAAAAAATGAGATAATGACTCGTCACTCCATTGTGGACACCTTCCACTACTAGAAAAAGCTCACTGAGACTATACATGCTGTTACAGCAATGACTCGAAAAACAAACCAATCAAAATATCATGAAGTTGATCATCTCATACTTATATTTAATCAATTAATTTAAATTAATTAAAAAACAAAAATAAATTAAAAATAAATTCAACAAAGAATAACAATAAAAAAGACCTAAAAGAACCTGAATTATTTTCAACATTAGTGAAAAATCCTATAGAAAACAAAAAAAAAAAAACAACAAAGCACAATTTGTAATTAAATAAATGTTGAAGATTGAAATTGAAAAAAACATAAGCTTAAAAAAAAGAAAAAAACAAGTAAACTCGGGTGAATCTTCTAAACCTAAATTAATCTTCCAAACTCGCAACTTATGAAATTCTAGACTTGAACTCAATCAAGAAACTCAATTCTCAATCAATTTAATTTTAAATGATGAAATGAAAAAAAATATCAATTTTTAATTTTTTTCAAAGCAAAAAAATAGCAATCAAAAGAATGAGAATCATATGAGATAGAAAGAAAAATGAAAAATGATGAAATTATAAAAAAATAATTTTAAAAATAATCTTAAATAAAACAAATAATAATAATAATAAAATAAGGATCAAATCTGACATATGAAAAAAAAATAAAAGGAAGTTGGAATTGAGAGAAATTCAATTCTATAAATAACTTCAAATAAAACTAATAGTAATAAAAAAAAACAGTGATTGAATATGAAGAAAAAAAATTAAAGAGCTGCAATTAAAAATCAGAGGGTCAGGAGTGGAAATTAAGAGGAAAGAGAAAAGAAAAAAAATAGTTATTTGTGTCATACCAAAGGTCCTTTGTGCACATGTGTTGTTCGGGGAAGGAGAGGGTTGCTAAGACGGTTCTAACATCACCCTGAAAGCCACTATTTGGCAACTGGACAACTCCACACGTATCATCCGAATGATGCGGAAACACCCCCACACACTAGTTATTTTCTGTCTTTAAATAATATTTTATATTTATTAAAATATCCATTTGTCCTTTTAATCCAAATGATTAAAACAAGAAGTAGCAGGATAAAAATAAATAAAAAAGCATTGAACAGTAGTTAAAGAATTTTTAAATTTAAAGGTAATTAAGTTATTGTATTGTGTTTTAAACAATGAAAAGTTGAAACAGCCCTAGATGCAAATTTAATATTTTTTGTTTTGAAGAATAATATAGTTATTTTACTGTGTAAAGAAATTTTTGAAGATTATATTGTCCTTAATAGTTAGGACAATTGTTTTTGTTCGCAGAGGCAAAATTGTTTAAAGACAAAATAGTTATTTGACTGTCGTAATTCATACTGTTTAATTATAGTACTTTATACTGTTTAAAACCATGTTCCGTTGAGATAGTTGATTCATCCTGTCCTACACGTAGAGACTCTCTGCTCTTCCTTTTCATATTCCCCAACCAACTTTTGCGTCCAAATTAAGTTTACTTTCTCTAATCTTATTACAAAAAAAGTCAAGGGAATGGTGAGTTATTATTATCTCTCTCTGTGCAGTCATTTTCAAAGAATCTGATCAATTTGGAGTTGTGCTGTGCCCGTCAATTTAACAAGACACATGCTTCTCTCTTAATAATTTAATAAATCTTTATTTGGTGGTTGCTCCTTGCTTTTTCCTTCACGTAGCTGATGTCTTAAGTGGTCATTGTCCTACGATTGGCCAACCGAATCCCAATCAAGCTGGCAAGTAAACATGCATGGGGTCCGAACAACATTAAGATATGTTAGTTTATATATTAATCAAGATTATTTTTTCAGAAAATCTTTTTCAAATATTAATTTTATATATACTGGAGGCATTTAATGAAGATGCCGTGGTTTATATTCTTTGTGTGCGTGTTGCGTGTATATATACACATAATTGAAGTCTTGCGAATTTTTTGTCATACTTATATTGACCAGAAAAGGGGGCGGCAATGACAAAGTCCAGATGCTTTATTATAATATCAGAGAAAATAGAGTAGCACGTCTTCCTTGTCATTTAAGAAAAATAAATGGGCCTTTCTTGCCATGGAACCCACGTCATGTGCCCGAAATCAAATCATGACACGCCCTCAGATCGAGAAAGGTTTGGATAGTAAACAGAATAATTAGTCTTGACGATGCAAAGATTATACAGCCAAAGGGTGGAGTGGTCAAGAAAGTCAGCTAACTCTTCCAACTTATTGAGTTATAGTCCTGAGATTACTTAAGGTAATTTATTTTTTTTGAATTTATTAAATAAATATAAAGAATGTGTTTCTAAAATCATACATAAAAACTTTAGTTTATGATGAGCGGTTCATTCTCTATCTTTTGAGGTTGTAAGATGGATTGGGTCCAAGATCTTCACGAAGACGTTGGTGCTTAATCACCTTTTTATTATAATGAATTTAATGGTTAAGTTAGAGTATTATTAAAAAAATAAATTATGTCCATGAATGGTCTATTCTAAACCTTTTATTTTGTTTTGTATTATTCTATTTATTCCATGTATAATATTTATACAATTAATATGAATAATAATTTAAGGATATGCCAATTTAATTTTCTTTTGTAAAGCAGTAATAAATAATATTTAAAACATATTAGGAGGCAATGACCATCTCAATATCAAACTTACACAGGTTCTATTAAAATATAGTAAAAATAAAAAACAATAATTGTCAATCTAATAATAATTTGATTCAACTAATAGAGATAGCCAAGGTTTTTAGATGAAAGAATCTAATAACCTGAGAAGATTTTTTTAGCCTGAAAACCTAAAAAAAACTAGAATAATTTTTTTTAAAAAAAGAGTTGAATAATAGAGATAATTATATTGAAACATATATAGTATTGGCCACTGATTACAAGAAAAGAATTCTCTATTTATAAAAAACACTAGACATGGACCCGCGTTGCGTTGTGTCAAAGTGCTGGAATTTGTTATTTTTTAATGAAAAAATAATGTTTAAGTGCCAAAATATATTTTAAAAAGGAAAACAAATTCACAACTGATAAAAAAACCAACTATAGAAAATTGACTAAATAAAAAAAATCATGATAACCTGAAAACAAAAAACCTAAGTTAACATGACAAACATGTAATCTGAGTAATAAGGGTCAAACCAACCTAGGTCAACCCACCAAACTTGTGATCCAAGTCATGAGATCATGATAACTTGAGAAAAATAAAATAAATAAAATCATAAAGTCTATTTAAAAAATAATAATGTTAAATGATGAAATTGAAAAAGAAAATAAGTAAAAAAAACAAAAACAATAGTGTTAATTCACATTAACTTTTCAAACTCGTGAATTGCGTCATTAGACTGGAAGCATCCTATTTGGAATAGCCATGAAACTCAATTCCTAACCAATCAAATGTTGAAGGATGAAATTAGAAAAAAATTCAATTATACAAAAGGATCTAAAATAAAAAAATATAGCAATTAAAAGAATGAGGATCAAAATTGAAATAAAATAAATAAATTAGAGGAAAACTATAATTTTTTTATTGAAGGGTGAAATTGAAAAGAAAAATCAATTTTAAAAAAAAACAACCAAAATAATGAGGACCAAATTGAGAAAAATAACATATCACAAATTAGGATTGAGCAATGAAATTGAAATTTTAAATAAATTTCAAAAACAAAAATTAGAAATAAAAAAAACAAGGACCGAAGTTGAAATATTAATATAGATTAACATGACAAACCTGTAACCTGAATAATAAGGATCAAACCAACTCAGGTCAACCTGTCAAACTCGTGGCTCAGGTCATGAGATCAAGACAACTTGGTATAAAATAAAACAAAGAAAATCACAAAGCTCAGTTAAAAATAAACTAATGTCAAATGATAAAATCGAAAAAGAAAATAAGTGAAATAGGATATCAATCCACATTAACTTTTCAAACTCATGACCTGAGTCATTAGACCGAAATATCCTATTAAGAAAAACCATGGAGCCAAACTCCCAACCAATCAAATATTGATGATGAAATTAGGAAAACAAAAATCAATTATATAGAAGGATCTAAAATAATAAAAAAAATAAAAGAATGAGGATTAAAATTAAAATAAATTAAATTAATTAAAGGACAACTACAATATTTTTATTGAAGGGTCATATTAAAAAGAAAACAAAATCAAAATAATGAGGATAAATGTTTTTTTAAAAAATAACATATCACAAATTGAGATTGAACAATGAAATTGAAAAAAAAAATTTAAAATCAAAAGAATAAAGACCGAAGTTGAAATATTAGCATACGTTAACATAACAAACTTGTAACTCGAGTAATAAGATCAAACCAACCCAAGTCAACCTGCCAAACTCGTGACTCAAGTCATGAGATTATGATAACTTGATAGAAAATAAAACAAAGAAAATCTTTAAGCCCATTTTTTTTATAAAAAAAACTAATGTCAAATGATGAAATCGAAAAAGAAAAAAATTAAAAAAATGATGTTAATCCACATTAACTTTTCAAACTCGTGACCTGGATCATTAGACCAGAAGCACCCTATTTAGAAAAACCACGGAGTCCAACTCTCAACCAAATAAATATTGAAGGATGGAATTAGAAAACAAATTCCATTATACAAAAGGATCTAAAAAAATAGCAATTAAAAGAATGAGGATCAAAATTAAATTAAAATAAATAAATTAGAGAAAAACTATAATATTTTTATTAAAGGGTCAAATTAAAAAGAAAAATCAATTTAAAAAAAAGGAAAAAAACAATAAAAATAATGAGGACCAAATTGAAAAAAAATAACGTATCACAAATTGGGATTGAACAATGAAATTGAAAAGAAATTAAAATTTTATAAAAGGTCCAAGAACAAAAATTTAAAATTAAAAGAATAAGGACCGAAGTTAAAATATCAACCTAGGTTAACATGACAAACTTGTAACCCTAGTAATAAGGGTCAAACCAACCCAAGTCAACCCGCCAAACTCGTGGCACATGTCATGAGATCAAGATAACTTGATAGAAAATAAAACAAAAAAAATCATAAAGCTTATTTTTTTTCTAAAAAAAAAACTAATTTCAAATGATGAAATCGAAAAAGAAAATAAGTAAAAAAAAATGATTTCAATCCACATTAACTTTTCAAACTCGTGACCTGGGTTATTAGAGCGGAAACATCCAATTTTAAATAACTATGGAGCCCAACTCCTCCCAACCAATCAAATATTGAAGGATGAAATTAGAAGAAAATATCAATTATACAAAAGTATCTAAAACAAAAAAAAATCAATTAAAAGAATGAGGATCAAAATTAAAATAAACTAAATAAATTAGAAGAAAATTATAATTTTTTTATTGAAGGGTGAAATTGAAAAGAAAAATCAATTTAAAAAAAAATCAAAAGAATAAAGATCAAATTTGAAAAAATAACATATCACAAATTGGGATGGAACAATGAAATTGAAATTTTACAAAAGCTCCAAGAAAAAAAATTATGAATAAAAAGAATAAGGATCAAAGTTGAAATATTAATAAATAAGAGGACAACTCTAGAATTTTGAATGGTCAATGCAAATTTTAAGAGGATAAAAGAGAAAAGATAGAAAGAAAAAAGAAAACACCTATAATGAGCCTATTTTTAATATAGTAAAATTATGGAATTTAGGGTTGAATTTTCTAAAAAGATTCAGGTTGTTTTTATTGAAATAAGAATTTGAGAGATAATGGATTGAATGGAAATTAAAGAACTAGGGACTTAATTGCAAAAACTAAGATGAAAAGAAAAGAACTTTGTTGGGCATATTTGAGGTAGCCCGGACCTCTAAGGTCTAAAATAAAAGTTTAGAAATAATTCATTGCTTACTATTCTTACTTAAATCTATTAACACTATTTATAATGGAAATTGCTAACATTTTATTTGAATTTAAAAGGCTAATCTTGTTTATTGAATCAAATTTGGGGTCCTTGATTTGCGGAAGACTATTTTTTTTTTGTTGGTTCAAATGTTGTCATTTTCCTCTACATAAATATCTTGTTCCACGTGTTTACCATGCAAGATACCTGAATAGTAATTGTCCACTTGTCATCATCTACACCTAGCCTTCATGTTTTCCTTTTTCTTTCCTTTAACGTCCATCATTATGTTAAAAATATTTTCAAACATGTTTTTTTCGATATGCATGATATCTAGATTATGATGGAGAAGATTAGTCTTCTAATAAGGAAGCTCGTAAAAAATTCTTCGCTTTACCTAATTGTCGGTCACACGAAAACCAAGAAACTTCTGCTTACCAGATTGAAAATCAAATATAATGCCCTCGTACTGCGAGACCATGTCATAAAACTCTTCACTCAACGGTACTGGCGGTGCAATATCTCTTTCAACTCTACCTACAAAGAAGTCTTTTATGTTATTTCTGTATTTGTGATCGGTTAGCAAAAACATTTGTTGATAATAAAAAAAGATGCTTTACCACCATTTTTAAGGTGAAAGCCTTGTTATTTTTCACACAGTATGGACATGCTAATTTTCCATGCATGCTCCAACCAGAAACTCACTGGAAAATCATTGACGGTCAACATAAAAGTTGTCTTTATCTAAAAAAATTTGTTTCCTTGAGACATCATACATCAAAGTCTCTAATGACCACAACTAATTTAACTCATCAATCAATGGTCAAAGACAAACATCTATATTCATACTTAGACTATTAGAACTGTATATGATCGTAGATAAGAACATGAACTTTTGTCTCATACACATCCTCGATGGAAAGTTATAAACCATGAGTATCATCAACTAACAAGAATAGGATGCAATAAATGACATGAATGGATTGAATCCATCTATACATAACCCAACAGGTACATTTGTTAGTTCCATTGAAAATTGAGGATGAACCCTATTAAACTACTTCCAGGCTTCACTATCAGAAGGGATCATGACTCTATCTGCCGCATCATGTGAATGATTTCATATTATGTACTCAACAATCTTTGAAAACATGAATAACCTTTGCAATCTAAGAGTGATTGGAAACTATCTTAGCTTTCTATATATGAAAGAAATGTTTTCCCAATAGTTATAGGTTCATATCGAGCATATCTACAGGTTTTGCACTCGGTCAAATCTGTATTTTCAAGGTAGTACAACTTTTAGAAGTTTGAACACATGTTGATTTTCTGGTATCCTAGGCTAAAAGGTTTCATCATAGATTTAACAACATTAAAGTTCTTTTTCTGTCTATTCCCTTCAAGTAAAATGTTTCTCTCACATTCAACGATTCTTTCATAACTGGCCTCACTCAGGTCATGACCTGATTTGATGGTGAACACCAATGCGATGACCAATAATTTATTATGATTTGTGCATGTATCCCATAATGGTTTGTTAGAATCTTTCAAGAGATCAGAAAACCTAGCCGCATCTGCATTTGGTTCTTAATCTATGATTGAACATTCAATTATATAACCATGATTCATTAATATTGCATCCATAACCTACTCCTATAACAATTATTATTATCATTTATAATAATAATTATTGAACATATATGCAAGTTGTTAAACTAGAAGTTGATCTAATCTTCCTTTCTACCATGGTCTTCTAAGGAACATATGATTCTCTGTATGTAAACTAACATAAGTATTTTTCTATGAACCCTTTTTGTAAAGGATACATCATAACAATATTTGGATCAAGAAATATTTTATTTTTACACCTCTTACATGGACATCTAATATCACCTCCACTAATTGATACACTTTAGGTTCAACCTTGGATTCCATATAGTAAGCATTCGGTTATGTGTTTGAGATTGGTTGTTAATACGGTTCAATAAATGGTTCATCCTTGGGTTTTCCATGATGCGTTTTTACTTAAGGATGCATTCTGTCATATTAAGGTTCTTATGGATGATGGGTTTAGTCCAATTCTTTTAGTGGGTAATTCGGCTAAATCAAGATAGGTTATGCATGAGATGTTTTTAGGCAGTAAAGAAAGTTTATTTGGAGTGTATTTTGGGTCTGGTTTGGTCCCTATCAATGAATATGGATTTGGACCACAAGAGGTCCAAAGTTGGCTTGGGTTAATTAAGATGTTGGGATCAGATCAAATTTGTTTGGGGTTGATTTTCTAATTCTACAAGGACTTAAATCAACAAAATATTCTCTTAAAATTCAAGGAAATTTCATTTATTATTTTCCCTATTATTTAGAAGAATGTTTATCAAAAAAGAAAAGAAGAAAGTTTCTTAGTCAACAAAGGATGTTAGGGGGGCTGTCAGATCTAATTTTTTAAGATATGGAGGATTAATTAATGATTCTTCTAGTTTATGAAGAAAACTAAATTAGCAGGTATAAAAAAAGAAGATTTTCTTCATTAATTGTCCATGTAAAATAAGGAAACCAAGCACAACAAGGTAATAAGACTTTAAAATTAATTTCACATTCAGATCAAATTTCCTAGTCTATTTGGGACTTTCTAGGGGTGACAAATCTGATTCTAGCATATCTAGGATATTAACTTTGGATTTTTATTATTTTTATTATTTTCTTCTTAGTATTTGGTTTATTATTACTCATTTGGGTCAATTTTGTAAGTGAGCTCAAATCAGCCCATATATGGGGATCCATTAGGGTTATTTGAAACATTATATAAGTGTTTCGTATGTTGAAAAGTAGGTAGCCATGGATTTATAAAATAAATTTGTGTTTTGCCCGATGCAACATGTTATCTTTGCTGGGAAAAAGATCAAATCTGACTTATCAAGGTATAAGTGACCTTGTGGCATCATTCAATTCAATTTCAATAGTGTTGGTGCCTCCGAACAGGTTTACATCATGTCACACTTCTCAAACTTGATTTTCAGTTTCCTTAGGGAAGTATCATCTTTGTTGGGGGTTGTTTGATCACGTGATCAAGAGGTTCGCATCACTAATATTTTTTTGGATTAGATAATGTATAATTAATAAAACCCATTCTCATTGCAATAATCCATTTTACGCAACCCTTCGGGTGAAACTCGATACATCTAAGAACGATAATCAATTATTTATATCGCACATGTATGACGTCGTGGCGAACATCGTTATGAACTAGGATCATCAATATATGGGTTGAAAAGAAAAGAAATTCTTGTCCTTTATCAGTATAAAAGGGATGGAGTCGCCACTTAGTATTTTGGTCATTAGAAACCCTAATTGGTCTCAAAGTCTAGATAAGAGGAATGGTTGTATATAGGAAGGATATATCATTCCTAGTACACCTTACCAAAGGTGAGTTGTATTGTTTATTTTCTAATATAAACTAAGGTAGTGTTCTGTTTTCTAACCGTTGGTCTTATCAGGTTAAAACCTAATTATTCTTTTAATATTGAGAATACATGTTATGTATAAGTTTATAATCCTTGATATTTGAACAAACAAAATAATTTTTTTTGGTATTTTAAAATGTAGGTCGAGTTCTCATGGTTTTTATAAATTGATTATTAAATAGAAAAACATGTAAAGATATCAGTAAAACTATTTTTCTTGATTTTTTGTATTTAAAGATGTTAAATCATGCCTTGTATTTTTTTTTTATGCAAATGTGATTGTTTTTTTAATTTTGGGAGACTTGGCCATATGCAATTTAAAATAAAGTTGTATTTTTTTAGAAGAAATATATTTGTTGTTTTTGTGGAAGGGAAGCAATTTAATATTGAAAAAACACCTTACGTGTAGGTTAGGTTACAATTCCAGTTATTAAATATGGAAAGGTAAAAAAGTGGGGAATTCAAAATCAATTGCAAAATGATCTTCCAAAAATAAAAAATTTATTAAAAACTGGAGTAAGACCATGTTCAAAAAGAGAGGCGATGATAGATGGCTGACTGATGAGCTTGCGATTGATGATTATGACAATGGAAGTTGCTAGAGTCAGGTAATGGGTGTTGGTTGTTTTAGGGATGTGGAGTGAATGGCTGCTGGTTTAGGAAGATATGCTGGATTTATGGTGGACAGAAACTATCTTGAGATGAAGCTGAAAAGTCTATGTTTTTCTATACTACCAACATAAAGCAAGATAAACTATGGGGGAATGAGATGATCCAAATAAAAAATAATAATGAAAATGGCCTCTCTTGTGATTTTTTTAGAGAAAGGAAATCATGGCCATTTTTTTTTCTTTTTTTTTTGTTGTGTGAGGAGAATGAGAGCGGGTCGTGAATGGTCTCTGTTTAGGCGAACTACTCATGGTTCGTCATCGGGTAACTAACATATGGTCTCTAATTGGGTAACCTACTAATGGTTTATATTCAGGTATCCTGCCCTTAATTTCTGATCAGATGACCTTCTTGTGGTTTGTTTTCAGGTAACTTGCCTGTGGTCTCTAATCGGGTGACCTGTCCGTGGTTTATGATTGAGTAACTTACCTATGGTCTCTGATTGGGTGACTTATTCATGGTTTGTATTTGAGTAACCTATTTATGGTCTTTGATGGGGTAACCTACCTGTGGTCTCTAATTAGGTGACCTACTCGTGGATTGTGTTCAAATAGCCTACTCGTGATCTCTGATTGGGTGACTTGTCTATGGTTTCCAATCAGGTAACTTGCCCTTGGGATGTGTTCGAGTAGCCTGTCCATGGTCTTTAATTGGGTGACTTGCTAGTGGATTTTGTTCGGGTAACCTGCCCGTGATCTCTGATCGGGTGACCTGCTCATGGTTTGTGTTCCGGTAACCTGCTCATTGTGAAAAATTTATAGGATTTTTCATAGATAATTGGTGATAATGTCTTGGAAATGTCTTATTGTCCTTTTCTAAAATGGACTATCTTTTTATTTTTCTTTGGATTGTCCGTATTAGACTTCTTGTCATCTATTAGAGCCTTATTGGTTTTAGAATCTTGGTGGGTAATTTTTACTTGTTGGACTTTTCTTTACTGGAACCTTGCTGGGTTTTTGATCAATTGGAGCCTTGTTGAGCTCGGATCCTTGCCAGAGTTCTAATCAACAGAAACTTTGCTAAACTTAGAATCTTGTCTGGTCCTAATTTGCAAGAATTTTACTGGACTCTTTTTTTAAAACCTTGTCGGGTCATAATTTGTTGGAGTCTTGCTGGACTCTTTCTTTAAAACCTTACTAGGTTTTTCATCAATCGGAGCCTCACTAGGCTCAAAACCTTGTCAGGTCTTAATTTGGTGGAGTCCTACTAAACTCTTTTATTAAAACCTTGATGGGTTTTTAATTAATTAAAGCCCTGTTAGGCTTAAAACCTTGTAGGGTTTTAATTTGTTGGAATCTTGCTAAACTCTTTCTTTGTTAAACCTTGCTGGGTTTTTAATTGCCAGAGCCTTGCTAGGCTCAAAACCTTCTCGGGTCCTAATTTATTGGAGTCTTGTTGGACTTTTTATTTGTTGAAACCTTGCTGGTTTTTAATCATTGAAGCCTTGTTGGACTTAGAATCTTGCTGAGTTCTAATTAGTTGGAGTCTTATTGGACTTCATTGAAGATTCTTTCTTGTGTAATTTCTGTGCGAAACTTTGTATAATGCTTTAAATGTTATGCATGCATATTTACCTGGTTTGAAATATAGGTCCCCTTTTCTTGCCATCTCTCTATTGCTTGATGAATAAGGTTAGTAATTTATAAGATAAGTTTTCTTGGTCTTTTGACTCTTCAACTTACATGGCTTTTACTCATGTGGCTAATATGTTTGATTGCCTCTTTGTCGCACTACCTGGACGTTTAGGCAATAAATGAAGCTTTACTCAGTTAATCATTCTTTGAGAAGTGAACCTCTCTTACCTATGATGTTGTCCCCTAGTCGGACGGTGCCCTAGTATGAGGTGTGATCCTAGTTATAATTGACCTTTGACTTTTAGAATTTTCATTTACCCTCTAGTGTGGGGTGTGATCCTAGTTATAATTGACCTTTGACTTTTAGAATTTTCATTTGCCCTCTAGTGTGGGGTTTGATCCTAATTAGGATCAATTATTGATCATTGGAATTTCCATTTACCCCTCAGTATGGAGTGTGATTCTAGTCAAGGTTTTATAAAGAAAAAATATCTTATATAATGGTTTAGAACTCGCATAAGATTTTAAGTTTCTATGAATTAATGACTAGTGAACGAACTAAATGAGATTATGCATACAACTAAAAATATGGCCCAAGAGTTATATGATATGAGTTTTTTATTTTTTGTGTCTTGATTCAAAATTGTTTGGTCATCTCAAAATAGAAATTGGTTGAATGATTTGTTTACCACCTTATAAAAAGGTGTCTAAATACTGTTTTAAGAAAACATCAAATTATTTCTAAAATAAAAAAGAAAAAGCAATTTTTCAAAATTATTTTGGAGAAAAAGGTATTTTACAAAACTGATGTGGTCAAAATATTTTGAATAGAGTCATAAGATCAGTAATAAGGGTCAATTTTGTGAGTTTCAAAGGGGTTGCCTCTTAGCGTTTTGTATGGCACGCCTTGGGGTTCGATCATTTTTGACATTATATTTATCCAATCATAAACAACAATGTAATGTCAAGTTATTATTTTCACAAAAACATCTTTTGATTTCAAAATAATAAAAAGGTAGAAAAGGCATATCTCATTAAAAAGATGAGATGCAATCCCAAAACAAAAATATAGAATAGCAAAGTTCCATAAAAAAATAATTGAAAATGTAACACCCTTCTCAGATCAGCTTCCCCAATAATATATGTGTCTCGTTAGAGTTTACTAACCACCTGTTATGTTGATGATGTTCCAATGACAATGTGGTAGATTACATTATCTTTCACAAACTCAACTTGTCCCTTGCTCATCAACTTACAAGCTTGATATTCTAAAATTCTTGTGATTCTTAGTTGAGTAGCTTTGGAAAAAGGTGAAGACGTTTTATGAATCTAGTTTGCAGTAAATTGTAGTGAATTTCAAGGCAAGACAATATGAATATTTGAATAACTTGAGGTGTTGAAGGCAATAATTTGCAAACTTTGATTAATCAGGTAAGTATCAGAAACAAATTTTTGATGAAGTTGTGAAAAGGGATAAATGGGCATATTCATAGTGAGCTTCTCAGCAATGGCTTCCATATATGGGGGCTTCCTTTTGGAGTGAATGGTTTGTCTTATCAAATCGGTTAACCAAGCCATTTTCTTTCTTAGAAAGTTATTTTGTTTTTGTTCAGGCTGGACTCTCATATTTGCCTCTTGTAGATCAGTAGGGGTTGGTGTTTAAAGGTGGGCCTATATTTCTTCTACAAATAAAAGATATGCAATATTGTAAAGTTAATAAATATGATATGCTTGCAAAAAAAAAAGTAAATTGAATACAATTTTGCCCTTCAAAGGGTGGCAATAGTCATCATCCAATATTTTATTACACCGACAAGGAAATTCATATACATCTCAATCAATTTGTAATAAACTAGACTTTTGTAGAATCTATATAATGACTATTTACCACTTAAAAGTCATGGAATTCAGGATGCTACATGTTAGGCTTTCCTTGATGCAATTTATACATAACACATACAGCCTAAGGATAGGTTTTAATCTTTAAGTGAACATGAGTATATTTTCTACCTAGTCTCAAAAGGGTCTTAAATGTCCAATGACAGTCTTTGTAAAGACAATGTGGGGGAATTGCGAGGAATGGTTAAGGCATGTATGTCCACCATTACCAAGTAGGTGCTCAAATATGAGTTGAGTATTTTACGCATCTGAACTTTGACCAATAGTCATAGGGTAAATTGTTAATCCCTACTTAACTTAGTAGATTATGTATGCTCTAAAAAATTAAAGCAAGTGATGTATGAGACATTAATTTGTATTCAATATATAAATGTATGTGCAATATAAGAAAATCAAAGCATAAAAAGTATGCATGCTGATAATAAAAATGTATAGACCAAAAATATAAAACACATCAATCAGATAAACAACAAAGTTTAGTCCATAAGTGTTCCTAGTAGAGTCACCATTTTGTCGCATGTATGCGACATCGTGGCAAACGTCCTCTTAGACCGGGATCTTCGGGATGTCGATGGAAAAGATAAGGAATTATGTCCTTTATTAGTAAAAAAAAAAAGAAGGATGGAGCCTTTACCTAGCATTTTGGTTACTAGAAACCCTAACTGGTCTTGGAGTCTAGATAAAGGAATTGATTGTGTATAAGGAGAATGTATCATCCCTAGTACACCTTACCTAAGGTAAACTGCATTGTTTATTTTTCTAATATAAACTAAGGTAATGTTGTGTTTTCTAATTGTTGGTCTGTCTAAGGTTTTAAAAAAATCTTTCTCGGTGCAGAGGTCCTTATTTTATCAGGTTTTAACCATTCTAATGTCAAAAAATATCTTTTTGTATTTTTCTTTTAATAAAAGGAATACATCTTACGTATAAGTTTATAATCCTTGATATTCAAACAAAAAAAATAAAGTTTTTTGGTATTATATATGCAAATATGATTTTTTTAATTTTCAGAGACTTGACCATTTGCAATTTAAAATAAAATTGTATTTTTTAAAGAAAGATTTTTGTTATTTTTATAGAAGGAACCAATTTAATATAGAAAGAGTGCCTCGTGTGTAAGTTATAATTCTAAGTATTAAATATGGGAGGGTAAAAAAGTAGAGAATCCAAAATCAATTACAAAATAATCTTCAAAAAATTCAAAATTTATTAAAAACTGGACTAAGACGCAAATAAAATGTTTTTATCAAGCTATTTTAAACATGATATCAACTCAAGACGAATTATCGTTCATGAACTCAAAACCGAGTAACACAAAAAATCCACATGAATCTTATTAATTTCACGAACTTCGTTCAAATTTCATGTCAATTCTAATAAATCTACAAAAACCTAAACATAACTCATGTACCAACATTTAACGTTCAAAAACAATCACAACCCAAAAAAAAATAAACTCGCAATTCAACATAAATTATCAAATAAAAAATACAAATCACTTCAAATCAAATAATGTCCAAACACTCCTGAATTTATACACAATAATGAGATTTCGTTCAAAAATTCTTAACATTTTATCAATTTGTCCAAAAAATAATTTGAGGTTATTGATCGGTCTTTTGAGGTGTTTCGCATGCTCGAAAACTACTAGAATCAAGCCTGAAGATTGCTTGAGGTACAATAACATTCCAGAAAGCTTTTGGAAGTGGTGGAACAGTGACGACGCGTGGTCTCCACACGCCATAGCCACTAGCGGCGCGTGGGTTCACGTGCCATCGCTCATGGAAGGCCAAGACCTGGTGGATCTAGAGCAGTTCCTCATCTTCTTCCTCTTTATGCTGGCAATGGAGATCATCACTACCTACAAAAGCATAAAAAATCCACAAACAATCTATTTTATTTCTTTTTTCTTCTCAATTGTTTTTTACCCACTACCTATTGGTTTAACCTTTTTTTTCTTTATTGTTTCTCGTTGCTATCGATCACCACCATCATTTATGGCTGAGTTAGGATGTTGTTGTGGTCTTCGGTTAGGTGGATGCTATCTGTGGCGGGACTCACAACAACTAGTGGTGACAAGGGTAGTATAGAGATGGGTTTTTTTTTTTTTAATGATGATAGTGGTGGATGAGGAAAGAGACAATGGTGAGGGGATTGGTTTGTTTGTGGTGAAAAGGAGACGATAGGCTTGGTGATGATTGTTGATGTTGTCGTTGGAGATGGTGGTGGGTGAACTTGTGGTGGTCGTGAGTTGTGATGAAGAGGAGAAGGGTCAGTGTGAAATGGGTCAATTCAGGTTAAAAGACGGTTGTCAGTTTTTAAGAGTGAGTGAGAAAAGGGTTGTCTTTATTTTTGTTGGTTTGGAGGTGAAGGAGAGACCAAAGAGGTGCGGTAGTTGTTAAAGGTAGTCTTGGTGATTGGTTCCAATCGTTGGTGGCAAGGAGCCGATCACGACAGGGAAAAAGTAGAGGAAAAAGTTGGTATGTTTTGACTTTGTCAAAGAGAGGCAATGATGGATGGTTGACTTATGTGTTTGCGGTTAAAGATTGTGGCAATGGAAGTTGTTGGAGTCAGGCAATAGGTGTTAGTTCTTTTAGGGATTGAGAGTGAAGAGAGGTTGATTTGCTTTTGGTGGAGAGTGAATAGCTGCTAGTTTAGGAAGATGTGCTTGATTGTGATGGACAAAAACTATCTTCAAAGGGAGGTGAAGAGTCTGTGTTTTTCTATATTATTGGCAGAGAGCAAGATAAATCATGGGGGAAGGAGATGATCTAGAAAAAAAAATGAAAATGACCTCTCTTGTGATTTTTTAGAGAAGGGAAATCATGGCCATTTCTTCTTTTTTTTCTTCTTTTTTTATTGTTTTGTGTGTGGTATGTGAGGAGAACGAGAGCGGGTCATATTTTTTGGTTCTTTTCTTGGTTTTGGAATTTTTTTGGGAGCTGTGTTTTGGTGTGTGTGATAAATGCTCTTAACTAATTGCTCTCTCTTTTTATGTGTGAGATTCCCTCATTATTTATAGACAAAATAATTTGCCTTTTTCCTCCCAATTGCTTGGTTTCTAAGCAAACTTGGTGACTAAGCAACCCAAAATCACTTTGGTCCCTCACTGTCTTTCTTTCTTTACACTTTGGTCCCCTTGTCCAAATATGTTTTCCTTTTTGATGTATCTTATTTTTTGTATTTTGAAATTTTTTTTGGAATGCAATGTCAACGTCAACTCAATAAGAAAAATTTATCGATGATTTTGAAATGAGCGCGTTAAAAACCGAACTCGTCAAAAGTAAATTTTTAAATTTTTTATTCTTTTGAAAAGACATTAAGAATGTCAAAAACAATGCAAATACATCATAAATATATTTTTTGAATTCTTTGTTGTTTTTTTGCTATTTTTTGGATTTTTTTTAAAAAAAAGGGGTAAAAAATCGGGTTATAACAATTTATATAAAACTTAGAGAAAATATTGATGACAACATGTATTATAAGTAATCTGAACGAAAAAGATTATTTGTACCCAACTAATTAGCTATCATTAGTTTAATTCAAACTTATTTAATCTATTGTAATAATACTCTTAAATCATTATCAATTTTCTCTAAAAAATCAAATTCCTCTAAATTTACCAAAATTTTCAACTTAATAATTAAATTGATTAAATGTGAAACACACCCATTAAATAAATCATTATTTATTTCATTATAAAAAACATAAGTTACAAAATCAAAACCAATTTCATCAAATGACAAATAGATAATTTTTTAAAAAATCTCAAACAAACCCTAATATGTACAAATCATACATTCATATAACAAATTTCTATAGGAAAAAACTATAATACAAGTAAACACATAAACAAATTACATATACTACATAAAAATGCTAAAAATTAACATTTTCAAAATGGGTTACAACAACAAATGGGTAGTTTTGCTTACTTGATGTGGTGAATCTTCAAAAACAAAATTAAACCAGAATAGGGGTACTGACAGACTAAGTGTTGAGATGGCTGGATTTGTGATAATGAGAGCTTGATTTGTGACAAAATAAGGAGGGCAAGGATATTGTATGTTGTTTTCTGCAGAATAAGAAGGAAGGAAAAAAAATGAGAGAGAGAGGAGAGGGGTTGTCTGTTATATTATAATTTAAATATTACTGATGGAATTAGCTATTGACATATTTCATTGGTAATTCCATATGTAATAATGACACGTCACTTTTCTATATATTTTTTTGTTTTTCATTCTTTAACTTCCAACTGTAATTTCCTCAGTATTCACCAATAGAATATTTTCATCGGTAAACCGAGACAAATAGTAACATCATTTTCTGTCGGTAAATGTCACTATAATATACCAACAATATTATTTCCATCAATATTTTTATTTGTATTTTTTTTTTGTTTTTCATTCATTAATTTTCAATTGTAATTTCCTCAATATTCACCAATGAAATATTTTCATCGGTATACCAAGAGAAATAATGACATCATATTCCGTCGGTAAATATCACTATAATTTAGTAACGTATTATTTCCGTCTTTATTTGATAATTTTCTGGTAGTATAACTATCAAAAACATGCCATTGGACCAAATCGATTTTAATGAATCCAAATCTATAAAAACAATAATAAATTTATATGATGTAATAAAATATCAAAATAATAACGAATTTATATCTTAGTTTAGTATAAAACTAGGTGTTGGAAAAGTGATGGTGACTTTTCATTTCCTTATACTGGTGTTCAGAAATCTTTGTTGTGTTAAAGGTGGCCTAACTCGAGTAAGTGGCTACTTATGTCGACATATATGCATCTGGAAATTTAATTTTGTAGACCTAAACCATGGTTTAATGCTTGTTATATAAACTTCTCCTAGTTTTAATTGATGAAGAATGTTTTGCTTGATATGGTGGGCGATTGAGATTTTTCTTCATTCCATGTATGGGTTTTAGAAATCCAAACCTAGACGAAGCTTGCCTTTTCAACGTGAGTGGCTTTCTTATTTATTTATTTATTTTTGGATTACATTTGATGGGTTGATTTTCTAGGTCAAGAGAATACCTAATGCTTGATGAGTTATTTCCTAATCTTTTTTTCTTGCGCTAATTGCTGAAGATTTTGCTACTTTCTTGGAACTATTCCAAAACTGTTTCAACAATCGACTGATTAGGAAGCCGCCGGCCCGCCCTTGCGAAACAACTATATTTTATCATGTTTGGTTATTATGAAGGGAATGCAGGATAATTTTAAATCTGTGCAATATCAATTCGATCAAGGATATTATCAAGAAATCTGTACAGTGACTAAGGAGGTCAGCTCTTTTATCATTTTTTTAAGTTCAAATCTTTGGACAAACTGTAGTACGGATTGAAAAACAATTAACATAAAAAAAAATATTCAAGTTTTAGAAAATTATTTAGTATTTATTATTAATCAAACTAAGCAAATCAACTTTAAAATCTTATAATGTGACTCCTTATCTAACCTGTATTTAAAATTAAATCGTGTGTGGAAGTTGTTATGACGTGATTCAATCGACTTGATTGTTACAAAAATAACTCGGTTGACCGATAAAAAAATCTAAGGATAAAATTGACAGAAAAACCTTCCCAACCCAACTTCTTGTTTAGCTTAGGTTTAAAATTAAATCGTGTGTAAGTTACCATAATATAACCTAATCAACTTGGTTGGTCCAAAGACAGCCCACACTTGAGTGGTAAAAAAAATACAAGGAAACAAATTATGAAATTAATAGGAAAAAAAACATTTTAACCAAATTTCTTGTCTAACATGATTTTAAAATTATACTGTGTGAGAATTATCTTGATGTGATCCAGTCGACTTAATCCTTTCAAAAGCAATCTGAATAATTGTTAAAATTTATAATAAAATTGAAGAAACAAAAAACACTATTTATATACATATATACTGAATATACATGAAATTTTCCAAATGTTTTAAGTAGAGGAGCTTAATAAAACACAAAAAAACTAATTTTATCCAGTGATGTGTTTTGTACTATCTAAATCATTACTAGACGAACAATATCATGCATCAATCAATCAACGAAATTCTCTCCTTTTTTCTACATAATAAAAAATTTCAGCTTATATATGCTTTCTTTTGGTCATATATTTGAAATATAATGTTAGAAAATAATTTAATTATAAAATTGATGTTTATAAATTCAAGTTTACTCCAAGTTTTGTAACTAGCTAGTTCTTCTAAATTTATGGTAATGTAAACTGACAAATGGATGAATATGTTAAACTATAGAAAGCTTGGGGATGATTTTAAAAGTTGGGGACTGATTTATTAGAAACTGCAGTTGAGGACTGATTAATTTTTAGTTATCTCAAAAACTTAAAAAATAATAATCTGATAGTTGTAGTAATTTTTGGAGTGTTTTCTGAAAAACAGCATTTTTCAAAAAATAAAATAAAATGGAAACTAGCATAGTTCAATTTTTTTTTTAAGAAAATAGCAGATAACATTGGATTATATTATTGATAACAACGCAACCTTTTTTTTTAATATACAATTTTTTAATTTTTAATTAAATCATCAAAATTATGTTGTTTTGGTTGGTAGAGGACAAGTTTTACTTAAAATCTTAAGTTAAACTAAAAAACTTGTATATAATGCTCAATAACGTATTAAATTGCATTAATTTATGTGGCTGTGTTATTTCCTTATTTTGTGCTACTTTTCCATTTTTGAGAGTGCTATTCAAAGAAAATTTAATCTGTGTTCATATAAAGCCACTCGATCTCTGTGCTTTCTTCCATACTCCTTATCCAACAACCTTGTCTTGTTCTATCGTTTCTCGAGAACGAAAATCAAAGGAAACGAGATCGAAAGAGGGCGCACTCATTCCCCGAAAAGATGCAAGACCCAGTTGCAATCATAGTTGGAGCTGGTCCCTCTGGCTTAGCCACCTCTGCCTGCCTAAACCAGCATTCAATCCCTCACATACTCCTTGAAAGAGAAGATTGCTATGCTTCTCTTTGGAAAAAATACTCGTATGATCGTCTACGCCTTCACTTGAGAAAACAGTTCTGCGAGCTACCTCGCATGTCATTTCCTGACTCATACCCCACGTATGTCCCAAAAGATCAGTTCTTACAATACTTAGATGACTATGTTTCCCACTTCAAGATCAGTCCCATGTACCAGAGAAGTGTTGAGTTTGCGAGTTTCGATGAAGAAGCCAAGAAATGGAATGTTAAGGCTAGAAATGTGAGTTCTGGGGAGATTGAGGAATACTCTGCGAGGTTTTTGGTGGTGGCTAGTGGAGAAACGAGCAATCCTTTTATACCAGAGTTCGAAGGATTGAACACTTTCACTGGAGAGGTTCTTCACTCTACTGAATTCAAAAATGGAAAGACTTACTGTGATAAGAATGTTTTGGTTGTTGGGTCTGGTAATTCTGGCATGGAAATTGCATTAGACCTCGCAAACCATGGTGCAAGAACATCAATCGCCATCCGTAGTCCGGTAACTTAGCATTTGGCTCGATCAATCTTTAATTTGTTTATTTCGAGTATAAATTATTAAATGTTTCTAATACTCTGTTTTTTTTTTCTTCTTTCAGAAAATGGTTTGATCTCAAATTATGATAACTAACTAGTATGTGTAGATTAATGAATTGTATATGATTGGACCCATGTTCATGCTTGCAGATTCACATTCTATCGAGGGAGATGGTATACTTGGGATTGAATATGTTGAAGTATTTTTCATGTGGCATGGTGGACAAAGTTATGGTGATGCTTAGCAAACTTGTTTATGGAGACTTAAGCAAGCATGGGATAAAGAGACCAAAAGAGGGGCCGTTTTTCATGAAAGTTGCTTACGGGAAGTATCCAGTTTTCGATGTCGGTACCTGCAACAAAATCAAGTCCGGAGAGATCCAGGTATGTTATACATGTATGAATTAGAGAGAGCAAGTAATGGATTTCTTTTCGGCTTAATTAGCTAGCAAGTCCTTAAATATACCCAAAAAAAAAAAAAAATGGCTCACAACGGAGAAATTCTTACATTAATCCGGTTTACCATGAGTCCCACACACACACATGATGGGTTCAGTAATCATTTTGGTAGCTTCTAACTTAGTTATCAGCAATCAATTTGCTACTAATTTGGTGTCAATGACGTGCTGTCGTGCTCAACTCCTCTTTTTGCACACAAAAGTAATGAGATCTCAAATTTATACAGCTGTTGACAACAGTTGGTTCCATGAATGGACGACAACAACTATCATCATCATCATGCTATTTAAAGATTTGTCGTCTTGTTCACCTAAATCATAAGAGTTTATATAATGCGTATGGATCACCTTGGACACATTTAACTTGGAAATTACTTCATTTGTCTAGTAAAGTTCTCTGCAAAACCATGTTGTATTGCCAGAAAGTTCCATTCGGCTAATAATTGACTGTGTTTGTGCTTGCGTGTATGCCGACAGATGATTATGATGATGCTAAGCTCGTGAATTTTGGCTTTTGTGTGCCCAGGTCTTGCCCGCACTAGAAAGCATAAGAGGCAATGAGGTGGTATTTGAAAATGGCAAGTCACACCCCTTTGACACCATTGTTTTTTGTACTGGCTTCGAGAGATCAACTAATAAGTGGCTCAAGGTGGGTAGCTTTATTAAACCAGCAGAAAGTTACCTCACTATTTATGAATCAGTCAGCATAAAGAGATGGAAATACTGCATGTGTTTACGCGCTTTGACCAATTATAGTTGTTTTGACCAGGGGGATGATTACCTTTTGAATGAAGATGGGATTCCAAAGCCAGGTTACCCTAACCATTGGAAGGGGAAGGACGGTTTGTATTGCATTGGATTATCAAGGAGAGGTTTGTATGGAGCTAGCGCGGATGCACAGAATGTAGTCAACGATATCAAGGCACTCATTTAGATGGCTTTTGGTTAATGCCCTGAATTAAAAAGATGGAAATAATAATTAAAAAAAAAAGAGAAAGTTGAAGAGAGACATGATTGTGTTTGATAATAGTGTATAAAAGAGAGTGATTATCTTTTTATTATATTATATTTAATTGATAGTAAATAAGACTATAAAATGTAAAATGTATTATTCTTAAACTTATATATTTTAAAAAAAATTAAATATTATTATTTTTTTCCTTAGTTTTTAATTTAATAATAGTATAATAACCAGTGTTTTAAAACCCGGCCCGGCTCGGCGGGTCGACCCGGGATCCGGCTGACCCGGTGCCGGAACCGGGCCGGGTTGATGAAAAGACCCGTTAGGGAATTGACCTGGCAAAACCCGGTCGACCCGGTGGTTCGACCCGGGACCCGGTTGACCCGGTAGTTCGACCCGGGACCCGGTTGACCCGGGTAAACCCAGCTGAGACCTGGCTGCTGTTTTATATAGATATATATATGTTCAACGACGTCGTTTTTAGCTTTAGCTTTTTAATAAGCCTTATTAATTTTTGGCAAGCCTTCTGCCTCTCTCCCTCTCCCTCTCTCTCTCGCACTCTCCCACAATCTCACTTAGTTAGCCAAGACTGCAAAAATGGGAAGAAACAATTTCTCGATCTTAAGTCTTAACAATTCTATCTGTCACACTCCTTCCCATTCTCTCCCTCTCTTTCTCCACATATTCCCCAACAGATCATCGCTTCTTAGTCCTCCTCAACGACTTGTCACTCAAATCTTCTCACTCAATCTTCTTCAATTCTCTCAAATCTCGTGGTTTCGATCTTGATTTCAAGCTTGCTGATGACCCAAACTCGCCCTTCAACGTTATGGCCAGTACTTATATGATGACTTAATTCTGTTCTTTCCTTCAATCGAAAGTAAGTTGTTGAATCCAAACAAATTGTTGTTTGTTGTTATCAAGTTGTGATTTTTATGATTCAGTTTTCGTTTTGAGAAAATGGGTTTTGTTACGATTTTGTTTTTTTAGTTTTCTTGGAATAATTTGTAATTTGGGATTTTTTTTAGGATTTGGTGGTGCGTTGGATTTAGCTCTAGCTACTGAATGTGGGGTTGATTTCAATGAGGCTGGTGTAGAATTTATGATGCATTGAATGTTTTTATCATTTTATTTTATAAGAGTCTGTCATTGACGATTTGGCTTGAAAAAAAAAGAGAGCAGGTCCAGGCTTGAAAGCTCGCTGGAATGAGTTTATATAAAGCAGATAATAGAATTATTTTGTTTATCGAGTTTACGTTATATTGTTGGATCCATTGCCTATTTGCCTTGGTTATTGATCAATGATCATAAAAGTTTTTTTTTTGGGTTGACCCAGGTTGGCCCGGGTCAACCCATCTGACCCGTGACCCGGTCATTATACCGGGTCAACCACCGGGTCGGGTTTTAAAACTATGATAATAACTTGATTAGAAAACACGAATTAGCCCAATAGATTAAATCAGGTCTAAATTTTAAAAACAAATTTAAAAAAATGGGAGAGAATTAACCCAATAAAAAAACCTAAACGCTTTCATAGTAATAAATATCATGAAACATCCATCCCTCGCGTGTGATTGTATACGTGAGGGTACAAGACGTCTATGGTGTTGCATACTCGACTTTGTTTGAAAAAGATAGGTTTGAAGGTCCTGGAAGGTTTCAGTTGCTCGAGTAGTGGTGAATATATTACCTGTGCGTTTCATTTTCCTAGTTAGCTATTCTCAATCAACTTACCATTTCAGAGCAATTAAGATCGGAGACAGACCGGTTTCGTAAATCCACGATCCCCTGCTAGTAATTCAAAGCCCAAAACAGACACTCTCCAAAACTTATCTTCCCGGTAGCAAACTGGATGTATTATATGCCGCGTCAAATGTAACAATAAATAATTTAATTACACATTTTTTTCTAATCGTTACATCAAATAACTTCAAGGCTGACAAGAAAAATGAGCCCTTCACTAATTAGGCTTTGCCTAATTGATGTCTAAACATGCAAATTGGTTAAAATCTATCTATCTGGGAATGCCCAGCCAACCAAACGGAATGAAAGGATAATTGAATGGAAAGAACGGAAGACCATGATCATGTGATTGCACCAGAAAAGGAGCTCGTGTAATGACCTTGAAAAATGAGCAGAAGCATGGCATTTATCAATTTGGTGTCTTTTGAGGTTATAACCATACTTCCCAACTATTGAGTGTCGTGATAGAGCTCAACTCAGATTGACCTCCCAATTCGGTATCATGCCCAGAGGAGTCCATCAAAGCCAATTTCCAGATTTGAAATTGGGCTGTTGCCAAAATCCTGAACTGCAGCTTGGTTGTCTTTCAATGAATCCACATATGGCTCCGATAGATCGGAAGATCGTTCAGATGGGATTCCATAATCTTTGAGAATGTAGAATGAAGAAGCACTCGCTGCTTCTCTCTCCAGCACAACAAGGTAATTGTCTTCAAACTCGAAAACTAAATATTTGTTCTTGCATGCTGATTAAAATCACAAAAACATGAGGACAAAAGTGAAAAAGGAGTAAGGAACAAAAAAACAGAGAAGGGGCAGTCTGCTTACAATCGACAAGGTGTGCTAGGTGATGGATGTTTTTTATTTGAGTTCCATTGAACTTCAAAACCTGCAAGTTTTTATTCTTCTTAGTACGTGTGCAAATAATGGCAAGCAGGTGCAGATAACAGTTGTTGCTGGTTATAGATAACGTGCCTGTTGATTGCTCATTTCCTCATATCCAAAGTTGACTTCATTTGCCAAGACCTGTCAATAGAATGAAAATAATCAAGGCAGTGCTGTACTGAGATATGCCAACAGTTCGTTAAATTTTTCAATAAAACAAGAATCTTGGCAATGAGATATGATCCTCCTTCAGTAAAACAAAGATTTAATAAGTACAGAAAACTTGCCACTGTAATTAAAGCACACGAGATAGTAGCATCGCATCTGCAAACTTACCTGTGATACGATAACAATTTGCTCCCCTTTGAACCTTGCCAGAGAATAACGTGACTTTGCTAGCAGTTTCAACTGAAGGAAGATAAAACCAATCAAATTAAAAACTATAAAAGTGTATTGGTGACCAATGCAAAAGGTGTTAAAGCAACCTGTCATGGGACTTACCCCTATAGAGTCTTCACATTCCTCCCTGTCAACAGGGGAACAAAATCTCTTGCATTAGCATTATCACTTACAGCAAGAATACTATTATAAATTAACAGATTAATCACATTACTGAGTGCTTGGAAGTATTCATACTCCATCAGTGGTTCCGAAAGTGGGGTAAACACCAAACCAGCAATTATTAAATACGAAGGCTGACCTCCATCAACATGATATGGAACCTTGAAGCAAGAAGATAAGAATCCAATTTTTTTGATATATGAATCTGATAAATCAACTCATATATGATGTAGAGCCAAGATTCTAATGGCATTACCAAATTCACTCTTGGATTAAGAACTACTTTAACTTTCATGAATGACCCAGCTCTAATTATGCCAAGCTCTGCCACATCACCTGTGAATCTGTTTAGAAACACCATTATATACATACAAAAAAGCATGAAGCCCAAAGAACATTGACTATTTGGATATTAAAGAACAGGCTCAAACAAGGTTATGAAGAGACTGAGAAAAAATTCAAAGCCTAACATAAAGAAATAATGGTTGAACTAAAGCCCTTTACTTTTGACTAATAAGATAACGGAATGCAATGCGCTCATTTGATCGAAATGGCACTGTTCCTTCACATCCTACATTAACATCATCAAAGCTCACAATCACGTCCCCCTGAACAGAACAACTACAATCAAAATTCTCAACAGATAAAAATTAGAGGTAGAAAGGAAAATCCATCTCAAGAAGAAATTACTTATTCAAGCTTTTAGTATTATTCATAAATCAAATCACACCACTAACCAATGCAAGAAAATGAGGACTACCAATTCACACAAAGACTGAATCTTGTGTAAAAATAAATTTGCCTGTCTAGAGTTGGTTTTTGGTGTGGCATTATTAGGGAGCTTTTTTATGAAACATAAGTATTGCTATTACATTTTCTTCTATCTTCAGTATTCCTTAATCCTATTGCAGTCCGAACACCAAAAAAATGCAGCATGGATATTTATATATAGATTAGTTTGGCTGACAATATTGAGAAGCACGATAACAATAATCCAAGGTTTTCCTTCCTGATAACATGTTAGCAAGAATAGACTAGTTGCAATTCAAGCTTTGAAGCCACTAATGGCCACTGTACCTCCTTTAAGACTCTATTAGCATCAGAGATTGGTTCAACTCTTCGTACCAACACACCCTGCACAAACCAGATGTTATAAGGGAACTGCTCGACAGATTCATGCTATGAAGTTGCAAGGACATAACTTTCACCGGATATACCAATTGGAGGTTACTGGGGGGGGGGGGGGGGGGGGGGGGTGGGTTGAATGCTTCACAAATTACTTGAAGAAAGCAAACAAAGGCTACAAATGAATTGATTCCTCCATTTTCCATTTTTACAGGAACATTGAAAAACTCCCCCTTCTCTACTAATTGAAAATGTGCAAGTTTTTCACAACATTCAGCAGAATGTTCCATACATTGGCAACATACATGAAACAATCTACAAAATGATACCACAGTTTAATCACATGATAAGTAAAGCTTGAAATTTGTAGAGAAAATATGAAAGTGTACTTCACTTTTAAGGTAATTATAAATGTCTATTAGTTTAGGTACCAAGGAGGTGCTAACCATTCGCTAAAGCAAGAGGAATGAGGTAACAAAGAAGGCTGACTATACATCACATAAACTATATGCAGAATCAGTATGTGGAGAACTCATAAGGGGGCGAGGAAAAAAACTGTCAGTGTGTATAGTTTTAACCCAAAAATCCTCCATACTTCATCCCCCTGAAATAGAGATTTTCATCTCTTTTCATAAACCCAAAAATATTGCTGAAAGTACACAACCACATGAATCACTTTTTCCCCACAACATCTCTAAACTTTTTAGCTCTCAATACACTGAACTGACATAAACTAACAACAACCAACCGTCCCATAAATAACAGCTGCATTTCAAAATTCACTTTTTCCCCATGCGGTTAACCACCTCCAGTACCACTTTCCACCTCCATCATTACTCCTCGATCTGCTCCAGCAACCTCGCATTAGCTGCTGAATTATCCTTCCAAACCTAACTTGATCCACCCATTGGCAAACCACCCATATTCACAAAAAAAAAAAAAAAGTCTCCGGTACTCAGAATTCGTTTTAGCAAGTCACCATAGTAATGCCACCCCAAGCTCATAAAGTTAAACTTGTGTTACCTTGAATTTACAAAAGCACATCCACAGTTTCAAAAGAAAAAAAAAAGACCAGAAAAAATTACAAATTACATGAACAATGCCAGACAATCTGAAAGCCAAAAAAAAAGTGCTTGACAAAGAGGCATACCTCATTAGAATTTACTTTTAACCATGCACGTAATGCTGGATTCTCCAACTTTTGCAGCAACACACCAAGGGAAGGAAAGCCTAGAAGTCAGGCAAAAGGAGTTTTATTGGGACAATCCCAAATCAACTGCATGACCAAGGTACATGCTAGGTTTGCATTACAAAAATCAATCAGGTACCAGTACGTGAAAAGAAAAGCAGAGCAATGGTTAATCTAGAAAGCAACAAGAGATATCATAAATGTTACTAAATAGATTCAAAAGGAATTCAGAACATTCCAAGGCACTGATATATGTCTATAAATACTCTCAACAACCTTCACAACAACAAATGAGAACTAAGAGTATCTACACCAGAGAATAGCCTGCAGGGACCTATTAAAGAACAAGGGTAAGATAATAGTCACATGAAACTAGCAAGTTAAAAGTGGTTATTGAAGAGCCAAAACGAGCAAGAAGCCATTACTACCTTTGCACAAACTTGATAACTAGTAGTTCTATATGATGTTGGTCAAAATAAGAGCATGAAATTTTTAGAGGAAGCTTGGTCCTTAAAATTGGCATGCCTTTCATGCTTGTCAACATTCAAATTCTACACATTGACTTTCAATGCCAGAACACAGCATAGACAATACAAGGAATACACCATATAAACATATGCAAAAAAGTATCTCACCAGTGTATCTCCCAGTTCTCTCATAGTCATTTAGAAAATGAGATACAACTGTTGTTGGAATCACATATCCAATATTCTCGACCTCTTCAGATCTGTATACCTAAAAGAAATGTCTCATGAAAATGTCACAAGGAAAGAGATGCAGCAAATGGAATATGAGTTGTTTGCTAAATCAACAGCAAAATATGTGGAGAACTTGCTTTTGTTTAAAAACAAGAAAATTATAAACATGATGTAATATCAAGAAGAAACTGCCTGGGGGAACCCTCATTCTTAGAATCTAGTCATATGGAAAAATAATTCTAGACCAAATGAAAACTGGTGCATATCAGCTAGCCAGAGAACCTACCTGAAATGCTACTCCAATGCACTCCCCCTGGTCACTGAATGCAGGACCACCACTGTTACCTATAACTAACTAGTATAAGCAGTAGCTATCACAGAATGGACTAAAGCCCTGAAATAAATAAAAGATGCAGACAAACACACATGCATACACCCATAGAGAGTTGTAATAGTGATGCACCCAGATATATGCAATCTCCAAAATGCAAATATATAACCTGGAGAAGTTTTGACACACGGAATGGATAGACAAATAAATAAGAACATGCATATGTACATACTAACCAGGATTTATTGCTGCATCAATTTGAATGCCCAACAAATCAGATGATCCATGCGCATAAGATGTAACCTGATAATAATAAATTTGATAGCATGATACAGAAAATTTGCTTAAACATGTTGGTCAAGGGAGAACATCACACAGACAATCATAGACATGTCAGAAATAGATGAACAATCATATGATTTCAATGATGGGTAATCAAACCTCTATACGAGACACAACCCCCTTTGTCACTGAAATGGTGTCTCCACCAAGGGGATATCCTACAACTGTTACTGCATCCTGCCCATTTAAAATGCAGCAGAAAATGACTCTCAAAAAGAGAAGTACATACAAAACAATTTGAAACTTATAAGTTAGAATTAGGGCATCAGTCTGCATTTTCATAGGAAAAGTACATGACCTCAGCGTAAACAGTAAATTAAACTATCACTCCAAAGAACTGCTATGATGAACCCCAAAGGTTTATTCTCATGAGCCCAAAAACATTTGATGCAGGTTTAAGTAGCACCAAAATTATAGTTTCTACAATCATTTAACGGGGTGTGATAATTTAGGGCTGTTGCAAATGCTAGGCCAAAAAAGTCTGTAGACCTAAGAAACATGAGGGGAGAGGGCACTGCGACCCTAAGTGAAAGGGTAATTTGACCTGAAGACGTGGTAAGCATCCAAACTCGAGTGGTTCTGCTCCTTCCCAGAATTCCTCACTTTCTACTGAAAGCAAAGCTATATCGCAATCAACTCCTCTGGCCAGTACCTGTGTACAAAATCACTGAGAGGAAAGTAAGTTGCAATACCTTGTATGTCTCACAAGCAAGATCAATCCATGCCTTGGTTTGTTTCCTTTGTTCTATAGCGAATACCATGTCAACAGAAGCATGAGAACTTTGAGAAACTAGTGACAGGTTGAAACAATCATATCGTTTGTTTCCAAAGATGGCAGGCGCAACTGCTAGTAAGAAAGTGCTGGAAGTCATAGCAGACACCAATTTCTCTACACCATGCTTCTTGTAAAAGATGCTTTTTGTTTTTCCAAAAAAAATAACTTCGAACAGATCCACTGAAACTCATTAATATTGGGATTTTCATCCAATTTTCTCAAGATCTATGTACACTTGCTCTCAAAGTACATCTAACACACCCTTATCACTTCCATTTATGGTTTGGGACTTTAAATAATATGGAAAAAGATTAAAAAAGAAAGGGTATAGATACGGAGCTATTAAGATCATTAAAATATCTTGCAACTTCCATAGGATAAAGAAGTACCTTAGCCACATATTTGGTATCATCTCCCCTTCTCTTCACTTTGACCTGCAATCAGAAAAGGAATTTTTAAAAGTTAATTTGACAATCTTTACCTAAATATCATGTCTCAAACTGAAGAAAACACAAATGATTCTTTTGGTTGTATTGAGCAAGTCTCTACCAGTGGCAGGGTGCTCTTATAGGAATTCCAAGCCGGTATTCCATATATATCCCCATGTCCAGTCCCTATGCATCATGCACTTTCTAGCATGTCTATCAAATGGAAAAGGGATGGCCAGAGTTCTCAAGGGCTGTTGATTAGTGACTTAGTCCTTTTGATTTGCTATTATTCTATCTCTAAACACAGCTACCTAGATGTTCTGGTCTTTTGAGGGCTTTTCTTGTGGTTTGATCACTTATGGTAAAAGGCAATTGATAAAATCCAAACTAAGATTGAAAGTTTAGGCATGAAATAACCTGTGTATAATGTTCAACACAATGAGCATTTGTCAAAAGCTTTCCATTGCCGATCATAAAAGCACTGCATAACAAACAAGTAAAGAAATGAAGAAATCAATTTGCAAGACAATGTCGATTCAATAAATAGCATGCACAGCAGAAACGAAATATGAACAGAAATACATCTTAACAGAGCCTGCTGCGACCAAGAATTTCTTATTACCTTAAAAGAAATTTATGGAAGACCTAACATGTAAATATTTCAGAAAACTCACCTTCCTGTGCTTGTGTATTGCCTTTGCTTTTGCCAGGGAAGGGAATAATCAGGCTCAGTATGGGTGCAGTAGACCTAGACACAAAAAAAAAAACATTTTCTAGCAAAGTGCAAGCACATGCAGGAAAAAATAAGTCAATTCTACAAATTTGTGTCAAGGAATTGAAATAGGTAGGCATATTATTGAGAACCAACAGTTGAGAATATTAGTAAATGGTGACGTAAAACTTAGCTTCACACATTAGTTTGGATAGCAATAATTGCTGCTCCCAAACCTCAAGCTTCCGAGGAATATAAAAGAAGAAAGACAATCACATGCACCCTTGTGATAATATGCCCAGTTACTCGGTTATGAATGTATCAACATCTATCAAGATAGAAGGAATTTCTCCTCCAAGTAGTTGTTAAAGTAGCTGAGAGCAATATCTTAGACATCCTTGATGCATCATCTAGCTCTTTGGACAAGACTCATGTTGAATTCTAAAACTACGTAGGACATTCATGGACTGTAAGATAGTTGTGTCAATTGGATTGTCCCATATCTAGTTAGTCACTCATTGCAATTTTAGTAACGAATACAAGAGTAATATCCTGATGAAAACTATACTAATTATGAAGCACAGATTGCAAATAATGATTAACGTGGAGCTTAACAAATAGATGGAATCTGCAAGCATCTACATCTAATAGAACGTAGCATGTTCAAAGACAAAATTAGCAATCACAGGACCTTAACCATCAATTGAATGTCAAAAAGACAGGAAATGACAGAACATAAAATTGCAAGGAAATGGAGTAAAATGTGAAAAAATTATCACCTTGACAACTGCATCTAAAAAAGCTGCATCTTTAAGATTCTGTGGCTCAATCTGAATCAAGAGATGAATAAAAAAAACTTATCTAAATTACTAAAAGCAACAAATGGGAAAAAGGAGAGCATGGAATCACACCTGTTGTTCCTTCATATCAAACTTAGACTCATTCTTATCTTTTCTTTGCCCTCCGAATGACTTAAAAGCCGCTGATTGGGATCTGCCTGCTTTCCTTTTACCCCTGATTCCATCATCATCATCGAGTATATAGGACCTCTCGTCCTTCGATTTCCTCGAAGATTTCTTCTGTGAAACACCTTCCTTCTAAACACAACCAAACCAAGATTTCACAAAATAATCGGTTAAACAGGATAATTTTGACCTTTCTTCTTTTTTAAAAGAAAAAAAAATATCAATTCTAGCTGTGTTAAAGCAGAGATAGTTCCTATTTATGACTTAGAGAGCTGAATTTGTTCAACTAATTAGAATTCCTAGGGTTTTGACTAAAATGACAGTCGATTATGATTCTAATCCAGTACTGAAAGTGCGTTTATTTATTTATAAATGCAAAAAATGAAAAGAAAGAAGGGGGAGAGAGAGAGATAGATTATGGTTTTACAAGTTCTCTATCTCGATTAGAAGAAGGGCGTCTCTTGTGATTGACGACGGCTTTACAAGTGACCGAAGCAATGGAATGATGCGACGTGGCGAGATATCGTTGGGAAGAAACACAGCAACGGAATTTAACGGTGGAGGTGAGAACAGAGAAGCAGCAGTTGGCGACTGCCGTGGCCATGGTTAAAATGATGTAGCTGCTGAGTGAGTGACTCTCTTTCAGCTCAGTCTTGGCTCACTACCTCACTCAGTTTTCTTATCTCTGCCTGCCTGCCTGCCTAGCTAACAAAATGGGATTGGATCAGGTCCCTGGTTTTGGCGCCTTGATATTTGGCCATTTGGAGTGCTTCTTTGATACTTGAGTGACTACTCTACAAAGGTTATGCGCTGTCGTTTAAGGCTCGCCTCGCGATACGATATTACGAGCTGCGCTTCTTCAGTCTCTCCATTTGTTTCGGGTTAAAAATTAAAATAATAATATTATAATTATTTCCCATTTTATTTTATCAAATGTTAAGAGCCACCCCCCTCCCACCTATGAAAACGTAAAAACTTGTTCAGAGAAAAAAATGTTTTATCATAAAACGAAAATAAGGTCAAAATGTTGAGACCTTAAAACTGAGTCTGGAATTCGCAAATGATAAAGTTTTGGCTTTTAATAGCAGATGTATAAAAAAAACCGGATTATATGTAATATTTGTATTATTTAACTTGACTTAACTTATTAAAATTTGATAATATTGATATTTCAAATGATAATAAATTAAAAAATCTAATAAATAAATATCATGGATAGGGTGCAAGTTGAGATCTTTTAATCCCACTCAACCCGACCCAACCCGTATAACTTAATGTAATCAATCTTAATCCTATGTATAAATAATATTTTTCCTTCTCTCTCTTACTTTTTCCCCTCTCTTTCCTTTTAATTTTATCATTCAAATTTTATGTGCTTAATTAATTATTATTTTTTGTCTTTTACTCATATAATCGGTTCTCTTTTGCATCTCAAAATTTTTTTAAATCGTCAAATAATAATGAAATTAATATGCTTAGCCCACAAATATATGTAAAATCCATGAAAGATTGATCGTCAGGGTCTTCTCTAGGAAATACAACATGAACAAAAATAGAAAAAGATTAACATATCTTGCAATGTGTTGCCCTAGATAAAATAAGTTTCAAGGATTGTATCTCTATTTATATAAGAGAATCTTTTGAACTTTTCAATAAACAAATTAATATTTTATCTCCAAGTAGTCTTGTTAGATTTTTTTTTCATGATGTTGCATATCTCTATATCTATAATGAAATTGTCATGTCTTTAAACAAAATCATCATGTCTCCAACGAAAATATCCACGCATCTAACGATGTCTTTAAATGAATTCTCCAAGTCTCCAATAAAATCTTCATATCTCCAATAAAATATTTATGTCTCTAAGTAATGAGCTTTCTAAACCATCATCATGATAATTTCTCTATTGATTCTCCATTATTTTTCACTCTCCAAGGGAAAGCGTTTTTTGTCCTCGAAGGAATAAACAACTCAAACAAATTTCAAAACTTCTACGTGACATGTTAAAAAAACCACGTGAAAGTAATATGACCTTAAAGTAAATGTTTTTTTCCCTTTTTACTTTTGGTGGTTAAGTCTTTAAACATAAATGTTTGAAAAACTAGGAGGATGGTTATCCAAAAAAATGTTTCTTAATGGTTAGAAATCTGTCCATTTTAGGACAACAAGTTATGACCTAGCTTACCTAGATGTTCGCTATGTTTTTTGCCTTAAACAATCTTATAAGCGGTCCAAGGGACCATTATTCATCTCAAAAGGCTGCTTTCCAGCCTAAAAGACTACTCTCTAGCAAGGTTGTCAATTCCGTTTCGGTAGGTGTTTTGTTTTTTCAATTGGAATGGAATGTTTCAGTTTCGGAGTGTTTCGATGTGCCGTTTCGGGGTTATACTGTTCATATATATATATATAACAAACATAATTCAAATTCATGATAAATTAATTATAAATTATGCAATACAAACACAATGTCAAACAAATATAATTTCAAAATTTAAAATATTTCTAAATAGTCAAGATTAAATAGATCTTTAACTTAAAGTAATTCAACTTAAACAAAATATCAAAATATTATGAAAGTAAAATATTTTAACACAAATATTTTAAATATAAAGTTAGGTCAATGTTATTAAGGCTAATAGAATCTAAAGTATCCCTTGTTTTGCTCAAATTCCTACAAAGTATAAACATAAAAAAAAAACAACATGAATATAAACCATATATATTAATGATAAATCTAATTTTAAAAAATTAATATCATTGTTAATGAAAATAGTAATAATAATTTTCAATATTATTATCAATATCATTGTTATTGAAAATAGTAATGAAAAAGAGCTTTTTATAATTAGGTGGTTTAATTAATTAAATTGAACAAGGTTCAATTTGATTCAATGACTTTTCAAGAGCGGAACGGAACATGTGGAATGAAACCGGAACGTTCCGAGCGGAATTTAGCCGAAAAATCCGGAACGGACCAAGATTTAAAATGAGATGAAATTTGTTTCGTTTTGTTCCGTTTTTTGAATTGGTATGGAATGTTTTGGCCTTTTCGGGCGAAACGGAACGGAATTGACAACCTTGCTCTCTAGTCCAAGTGGACTACTTTTCAGCCTAAGCATTTGCTCCAAACTAGACCTTGTCCTAACCATGCTGAGACCAAATCCATATGTGCAAAATCCTAAAGCCTAGTGACTGACACATACAATAATGCAAAGTTACGACATTCAAGAAAGTCAATACAATGTTACACTCTCATACACTTACATTTGAATTATTAGTACGCCACTTATCTTTTTTGTCAATGGCTATCTTCCACCAATTTGTCTCTTCAATAAGCATTAATATTTCTTGTCAATCACCTACAAGTGTCAACCTTTTCCATAAATGGCACAAACCAATAATTCATCTTCTAAGGTTACTTATAAAAGAAAACAATTATTCTTAATCATTACTTCACTCTCTATAAGGTAATATCATATGATTATTTTGTATAAATACCTTAAGTCACCAAGTAAACAAATTCATTTAAGAACACGAGTTTATACAAAAACACACATTATTCATAAATACACTCTTTCATGTTCTTTGCTCTCATTCTCTTTCCTGTATATTATTTTCCTCCTACAATTTACTAATTTAGGCATTAAAGAGTCTTTTATTTTGATAGAGGACTTCTATTAGAGGGAAAACCAAGCCCAATGATAAAGTCCTCATTCAAAACCATATATCTCAAGCTAAGTCATAGCAATGTAAAGCCCAAATCTGATATGAAATTTTAAAAATGTCATTAATAGAAATATATCCTAAATTCTTCATAGTTTTTTAATTCTATTTAATTGAACTCAATTGTAAACAAACTCTAAATTGCATTGGTAAGTCTTTTAGTGATGGAAATTAATGGCCACATGTCACTAAATTTCAATTTTATGCTCAACAATTGAGATTTTAGATAATTTTAGAAAATAAAAATTCTCAACTACTAAAATTCTAGAACATTTTAAAAAATACTAAAATAATATTTTTTTTTAAAAAAAATAAAAAATATTCAAGAAATAAAAAAATAAAAAAAACTTGGCCAAAAAGTTTTTGAACAATTTTAATAAACAAAATATATACTTTCAAAAACATTATTTTTTTTTAATAAAGATACATATTTAATAATGCAATACCTTAATTTTGGTATTTATTAAATATTTTCAAAAATTCTAATTAACAACAAGGATCATAATTGTTAAAACCAGTTTAGATCACAGAATTGACTTGAAAACTTAATGATAAGGCCTAAGTTGGATTAGGTTTAACATTAAACCAATCAAGGAATTGACTTTGTTGACTAACCTAATCCAATCCACACTTGTGATGTGGACCTTTTGATGACATGATCAAGCAACCCAACAAAGATGATACTTTCCTAAAAAATCAAAAATCAGGTTTGAGAACCTTAACCCAAAGTTAACATATAACTAAGAACAAAAGATATTGGGATTTGTGAATTGACACCAGATGGTTAGTTATACCTTGATATGTTAGGTTTTCTTTTTTGTCATAACAAATAACATGTTTCCTTTAAGCAAAATACAATAATATTATTAATATAAAGGCTGCTGAAATTAGCAGCAAGGAAAATATTATATAGTTCTAAAATAATTAACTCTAATAAACCCATGTTGGGTTACAAACCATTGAGCTTTCAGCTAACACAAGTCTAATGCTAAAATAGACCTGAAACACTTAATTTGGGCCAACACAAACTCAATTGAACTAAAAACCTAAACTGAAATATTATGGTTCAAATAATACTTAAAACAACATAAAAACTAAGTAAAATATTCAGAAAAATATAAGAAAACAATTAGCCTTTAAAACCATCCATAGCTTGATTAATTTTCTTATGTAGTCAGGTTTGACTTGTGTTTACCGCTCGTTTTTAGACCTCTTTCCATGCTTGGAACATGCTGTTTTGAATGTTTGATCTTCTTCTTTTGTTTGGTTGAATTAATGCTCTAAAAAATAAGGAAGAGAGTTATTGAATTCTTTCCTTTTAAAAGCCCTTCATAATCTCCCTTTAAAGTAAGGAAATCCTGCAAGAGAAATGAATGAAAACAATGAGGAAAGTCCTCAAAATTTGGCCACCTTTTGTTCTCCTTGTAAGGAAAGGAATCCTTGCTTATAATGGAGAAATAAGTAGGGGAATTTACTCCTACACACTATTGTCATTTGGTTTCCATGTTAGATATGGAATCCTTTTCCAATATAGAGACACAATAATCCCTCTCCAATTCAACCTTGTAACTGCCCATCATGAACCCAAACTTAGCTAGGGTTTTTGACAAATCATAGGAAAAAAAACCCAATACCTTAATTATTAATTAATCCTGGCCACTTTTGGACCTTATATAGCCCAAGCCCATACACATCCACAAGGCCCAAATCAGATCTGACCAAAACCAACTCCTCTATAATTGGGTTAAACCCATTAACACCAACAAACCCATTCTGGCCGAATGCAATCGTAAGGTGAAAACCCAATATGGATGAATGGAATACAAGCTAAAACCTAAGGAAAAACCCCCCACTTGGCCTAATGATTTTTCCCTTAAACCCAAGCTCTCAACCGAATCCCCATCATGAGGAACCCAAGGTCATACCATAGGCTAAACTGTATCAACTTGGCTAAACCAATTCATTGATATTAAAAATAACTTCAAAACCATGTCACTTTTGTCTTTTATAAAAAATAAGAAAATAAAATGGATTGACTTGATGACTTAATGATTAACTTGAAGACCTGGGACCCGAGTCCTTTACTGAATTAGATCTTGAGTCAGGTTTGGCTATTATGATCAAGAGTAGTTACTATATCCAAATGGCTACAAAATTCTACTTTTATAACAATTAGTAGGTAATTGAAAGTGATAAGAATCATCAAGCAACAACATATGATCTATTAGACCTATTAAAAGGTCAAGGATCAAAAGGATTAAGAAGGCATTCAATAAGCTTATTCAAGATATTTGGGCCAAGTCAAGTTTTAAGACTTTAACAAGGGATGATCATACTTTAATTAATATGATCCATGTAAAAAAAAAGGAGATTTTTATCGGGTTCAAAGTATTTGGTAACCTTGGTAGCATAGAGAGGTGACAATAGCTTGTGTTTCCTTTTGTTTTGTAGATTTCCTCTTTAGTAAGGTTTTTTTTATTATTCAAGGACATTAGAGGAGGTTTTGAGTTTATTTTTTCTATTGCACATTTTTGTACTAACAATGATAACTTTTGATCTGACCGTTGGATCAAGCTAAAATTTTATTAGAATATTATAAATGGTTATTTTATATAGGGTTGAACTTTCATAGAAATTAGATTTCAAGAAGGTTTTGAGATAAAGCTCAAAAGCTATTGTGTGAGAATTGCTTATTTTCCTAGATGGTTTAGGAATATTTTTTCTATTTTATTTAGATCTTTTTTTTTTCAACCTTTTTTAGAACATTTTACCTAGTTTAGATAGAGTTATTTTACTTGTATTTGGAATTTTTTTGGAAAGACTTGGTTATTGATTTTAGAATAATATTTTATGTGTGGTAAGATTGCTTATACTCTTGGCTCTTCATCAAACTTTTTAGGACTTATCAAATATTAATTGTCTTTATAACATTTTTCTTTATACTTCCAATTCTTGAATATTTAAAATCAATGAGTTGGGACCTTTCATCCAATAACTTCAATTTCTTGATTCAGGTAATTATTAGGTCAATTTTTTTTTTATCAATTTGATTTTAGCTTTCTTGAGTTATTTTTTATCTTGATTGTGGGTTATATGGTTCTCACCTTCCAGGTTTGCATCAGAAAGTTTGTTTATCATTAAGTCCAAATGAGTGAAATTAATGAAATACGATAAATATTGGATAAATTTGATAAAATGTTTTTATATAGGGACTTTTACAAATCGATGCAAGACTAAGAGTAGAAATAAGTGGTTTTTATTCTCCTTTCTTTGTACACATCGAAAGCAAATATCTATGCATTATGCAGCAGTAATCAAAACATCTCACTTCATAGATAGAGAGGTGACCAATAGCCTGCCTTTTGAAATCCTATTGTGGTGGCATTTAGACCCTTGTTTTGGTAGGGTAGAAAAGTTTAAGTGCATGTTCGCTACCCTATCATGTTAAAACAACCCTTTGTGTGCCTCACTTCCACTAACAATATTAGGCTGCTTGGTTTATCTTTGAAAAATAAAGTTTTCATTAACTTAAACATTAGAAAATATCATAATTTCCAATAAGATATTTTTCATGTTAGTTGATGGTGCAAAAGAAATTAATAAAAAAAATATAGTCATTTAGACTACCAGTTAGGATTTTTATACCTAGCCCCCCTCCAAAATTAATTCTTATCCCCCTTTAACTATGCATTTCTCCTTAAAACCAATGAACATATTTCATAGTCAAAATAGACTTAGTATGAAAATCCAACGACCAAGAAAAAAAAGGAGAAACCTAACAGCTAAATAAGAGAATAAGTCTGCACAAAAACTAAACATAGGATGTTAGAGACACACTCAAGCTCTAATGATGAAGAAGACTATTAAAAAGATCATGGAAAAAAAGTATAGACACCAAGGAAGACTATTGGATGAGGTCGTAGTGGGTCACACTACTCCACCCAAAGACAGTGATTGACCCACTAGTCTAACATTTGCATTACACGTGCCAGTGTTGAAACTTGCCATTTGGGCCATGCCCAAATGACCAACCCTCTCCATATCCTTTCTTTTCTCTCTCTAATTATTCTTCATTGCCAAGTAAAAATATATTCATGGCATACACCTCTATGATTCTTTGCAAGCACCACTTAACACATACACAAACTTTTATTGCAACAATATTTTTCTATACATGTAATGTTTTCTATGTTATGCAAAGCAAACACCATTTTTCTTCACTAATGACATAACCAATATCACAACTGTAACAACATTAATCTTGTAAACTCAAAATATATGACATATATTTGTAGTTACCAATTTTTTTTATATATACTTATATGTTTTACTAACAATTCGGTAAAGTTTCCTTTGTATTCTTTCGATACCAATGTTGTAACCCATTTTTGGGTCCCCCATACAAAGATAAAAATAAATATAAATATATAGCCGGAAGAAATTAGAAAATAATAAGAGGTGGGAGCGCTCAGGAAAGGATCAGAAAAATTGATTAAGGAGGTCCAAAAATACAAGGATTGAAATTTTTTACAGTATATACTTGAATGATGAGAGCCCTGTGGCAAAAAGGAAATTTAATTTAAAGAGAAAAGTCTAAAATTGGATGTTTATGGACTTAATTAGATTTTATTGAAGGTTTAATTGAATTTATAGAGGGTTTGATGGCAAGAAAAATTGCTTTTTAAGTCAATTTGAGCTTTAATTGGAAGAAATTAAAGTTTTGGGGTCAATTTATAATTTTTGAGAGTTGATTTGGTTAAATCAGGGGTTCAATTGCATAAATATTGAAGTTTAATGGCCAATTAGGGACTTAATTAAGAAAATCCGAAACCAAGGACCAAATTGGAAAAGGCGCGTAAATATAGGGGTTGTAATTAACAAAATCAGGGGCCAAATTGAAGAAATTAGAAGTTTATTGATCAATTGGGGGTCTAATTGCATAAATCAGAGGCCAAGGATCAAAGTGGAAAACGCGGCCAACTATAGGGGCAGATACCGAATTTGCAGGGATGCAATTGAATTATTTCTTAAAATCGAAATTTACATTGTGAGGACTTAAAAGAACAAAGGATAAATTAAGGACTAGTTTGAAAAAAGGATGCTGGCGCCACCTTTAAATGAAACGACGCGTTTTTCATAAAACGGCGCCGTTTCATGTAAAAAAAAAAAAGGTGCAGAACAGTGTCGTTTTGAACGACACTGTTCCCCTTTCTCCTTCCCCTGGACGTGCAGCAGGGGAAGGTAATTTTTTTCTTCTTTCCTCGTTGACCCGACACGCCACCTGCCTGCCAAAGCCGCCCCCCCATGCACTCTCATGATCAAAAAAACCAAGGAAGTCGCGCCCTGCCAGCCCCACCCATTGGCCAGCCAACCCGGTGCTGTGGCAGGGCAGCAAAGCCCTACTCCCCAGGCGCTGCTATAGGGTGGCAATAGGGACGCCCCCGCTCCCTTTTGCCCTATAAAGACTCCACCACAACGCCAGCACGCGAGAGGACGAGAGAGGGAGAAAAAGGGGGAGAGGCAGAGAGAATTAACAAAGGAAAAGAGAGAAGGGCACGAACCGAAGAGAGGAAAACGGACCAAAGAAGGAAAGAAAACCGGGAAAGCCATAAACAGGAGAGGGACTGTGAGGGTTAGAAGAGAGGGAAAACGAACCGAAAGGGAAAAGAAAGAACCGACCGAGAGGGACAGTTAGAGGTAAAGGAGAGTGGATCGTGAGGGTTAGAAAAAAAAGGGGTGCTGACGAGGTCGGGTCTTGGAAAGAAACATCACCTAAACCAGAACAAAGGGAAAAGGAAACGCAGCAGAAGAAAAGGAGGAGAACGGAGGAGAGGGGAAGAACAGGAGCCGCTTTCTCCACCGCTTGAAACAGTAAAGTTATTGCTTGGAGCTGCCGTCCGTGAGCCACGACACTGCCACCGGCCTCCACCATAGCGCCGCCAGCGAAGCAGTTCAACCAGCAGGGCACCACCTCCTCCGCATCAGGTACACTTTTCTTCCCCCTTTATTTCTTTTGGTTTTCTGCGTTTTCCTCCTGCATGCAGAACGTTCGTTCTGCATGCAGGAGGATGGGGGGAAATAATTCCCCCCACTGGTTGATTTTCCAATGCTGGGCCAGGCCGGTTCTGGCCCAGCAATGATGGGTTCCTTTCACTGGGCCAGGCTGGTTCTGGCCCATTTCTGATGTGTTTGTGGGCCAGACTGACTCTGGCCCAGCCCGGCTGTCTGGGCCAGGTCTGGCCCAGACGGAAATAGAAGACTTTGTTGGGCCGAGATTGGCCCAAATCCCTGATGGGCCGAGATCGGCCCACCCCTTTTTTGGGCTGAGTCCAGCCCAGTTAGTTGGGCCGGCCCAGCCTAGCCCACCTAACATTATTTATTATTTATTATAATGTTTTATATATTATTTTTATATAGATATATATCGAAAAAAAATAAAAAAAAATCCTGAAAAATCCTTGAAAATATTGTTGATTTTCCTGCATATTTTTATCAAAAATGGTTTAATATTGGTTTGTATTTTTATACTGTAAAGATACAAATCCAGTATAAAAAACATCGAAAAGTTGTAAAAAAAAATGTGTTTTTGCTTTCAAAAAATCTGAAAGATCCTTAAAAAATATGGTTGATTTTTCGGCATATTTTCATCAAAATTGCCTAATATTGGTTTATATTTTTATACCGTAAAGATACAAATCCAGTATTAAAATACCCGGTTTTCGTCAAAAACAAAAAAAAAATACATAAAAAAAAATGTTTTTGGTTTTAATGCATACGGCCTAGTCTCTCCAAAATTAACAAAAAAAAAATCATCACATCATATTTTCATATAACAAAAAATATATATGTATTAGCATGCACTTTGGTTTTAACAACAAGTTTGTTAGAACCACGAGAACTAGGCCAATATTTCAAAAATTCTAAAAAATCTTTTTGTCTTCCTTTAGTATTGGGAATTACGAATTTATACGTAAAACGTATTCCTGATATTAATATATATTTTTTTCCTATAGACGTTAGAACGGTTAGGTTTTTACCCGATAAGATAATTACCCGATAAGATAAGAACCTCCTTACTGAGGAGGACTTTTCTTAAACCATAGACAGACCAACAACTAGAAATACGATAACACCTTAGCTTTTTATCAGACAATCAAACAATGCAGCTTACCTTAGGTAAGGTGTATTTGGGGTGCTAATACCTTCCCATTACGCAACCAGTCCCCGTACCCGATCTTTGAGACCAGTTAGGGTTCCTAGTGACCAAAATACTAGGTGGAGACTCCCATTCCATTTTCGACCAATAGACGACAAGAATTTCTTGTCTCCCCATATTTGCCAAATAAGTTTACATTTTAGATTTAAAGTGGGAATCATATTATTTCGTCGCGACGCCGCACACGTGCGACAGAATGGCGACTCCACTGGGGACCTTGTAGACTAAGCTTTGTTTTTGTCTGATTTGTTTTTGTTTTCGTGTGTTTATTGTTAATATGCCTTTCCTTTTGTTATCTGCTTATGTGCTTTAAATATTTTACAAATATTGTCTCATGCATCTTATAGAATTGTCACATGCATCACATACTTTGATTTTAAGAAGCACACACAAGCTTTAAGTTAGGTGGGGGATTAGCGATCTGCCCTATGACTATTGGTCAGGGTTCAGATGCGTGAAACACCCAACTCATATCTGAGTGTCTGCTTGGTAATGGTGGGTATACGTACCTTAACTGTTCCTTGCAACGCCCCCATACTGTCTTTACGAAGAACGTCACTGGGCAGATATGAGACCCTTCAAGACCAGATAGAAAACCTACCAATTCTCACTTAATAAATAGAGCTTGTCCTTAGGATGTGTATCTTACATTCATTTGCATCATGATTAATAATGTTAAATTCATCAATCCAGGTTTTTGAGCTAAAATCATGACTAAGTACCTATCTTTCCAAGAGTTTGGGCAAGAATCCGAGTTGACTCAGGTAGCTGAAGGGAAATGCCCAAGAATCGATGCTAGTAGGTTGCCTTGCATTACCAAGATAAATCACATGGTAAATGACTTGGGGAAGTTATTGTCTATTATGGAATATATTGATGAGACTATTTTTGAAAGGCGATATGGGAGAATTGCACAACTAATGAGGTTACCCGTACAAGCAGCAGTAATCAAAGCCCTACTGAATTTTTAGGATCCTAGTTATCGGAGTTTTACCTTTGGGAATATTGATATGACACCGACTTTGGAGGAATATGAAAGGATTCTAGATTTTCCAAACAACAGCCACAGGATCTACCTAAGGCGAAGATTTGAAGACACAGCTTCGGAGGTAGTCAGTTTATTAGGCCTGGGAAAGATCAGCCAATGTAGAGTCGCCGAGGGGGGATTCAAATGGAAGGTCATTGAAGCCCGAATGAAGAAAAATGCTGAAGAAGGCAAGTTGGGAGAGGAACGATACAGGTTGGTGGCCTTCGCCATTTTTGGACTAGTATTGTTCCCTTTCGAAATCGGAGTCATCAGTTTGGAAGCAACAAGTGTCTTCATAGAATACGAGCGTGACCGGATCAATCCCTCGTCAGCCATTTTGGGAGAAACCATGTTATCACTCAACCACTGCAGAATGCATGGAAAAGGAGCCATGAGATGTTGCATCCCTATGTTGTATTTATGGATTATCAGTCATATCGAAACACCAAGGGACATCTTTAACAACTTTTGGTGGTTTGACTTGCGACCGTTAAAGGTTACCATGGATGAGACTTGGAAGAATTGGGATGAGAAAGCATGGATAGATAAATACGCAGCATTGCCAAGGAGCAACTTCAAATGGAAAGCACCATGGATGAACAACGCCATCTGCACAATGAGCTGTGGAAGCAAGATATGGGTTCCTTTGATTGGTGTAACTGGGTACATCAGTTACGCCCCCGCCCTCGTAACAAGGCAGTTGGGTGGAATGCAGTATGCACCAAGAACTCTAGGTTTAGCTGATTTCATCGGTTTATTCAAGCACCAACCGTTCCTCGAAGAGATGGAGCTTATCCGACAAGATTGGGAAAGACCCCTAATGGTAAAAAGGGAAGAAGGGAGCAATTTTGAAACATCATTCAGCCAGAATTATGCAGTTTGGAGGAATGAAGCGCTTTCTGAAGTGAGGGATTTCTCAACACAAGAACATCCAGAATCAGCGATGGAGCAGCCAAAAAGGAAAAGAACTGATAATGAGGAAGAGTTAAGAAAGCAGCTAGAACGATGTATAATTGATCTCAGCAAAAGTAAAGGGCAGCAACAGATATTAGAAAGTCAATTAGAGGAAGAAAATACGATGAGGGTTTACTTGAACCAGCGGTTGGAAAAACAGGATAAGCAGTTAACGTTTTTAAAGGAATGGTAGAAAAGGGTCGAGGTAGCTGAAGAAATAGCAAAAGGGGTCCAGGCTGAGTTAAAGAATCGAATGACCGAATATGATGAGCTGGTTAAGAAGAATGGGCTCACAGAAAAAGAGTTGGCAAAGGTTAAGAGATCAACAAAAGGCAAGATGAATGTTGACAAAGAGGTGATGGATTCCTGGAAGAAGGGAAAGAGCATTCTTTTAAGGAAAGTAGAAGTTGAAAAGGAGAAGAATCGGCTAGCCCAGCTCGACATAGAAGAGGAAAGAAGGATCAGAGCTCAATATATGGTGCAATTTGAGGAAGAGAGAAGTGCAAGAAAGGCCGCTGAGTCTGATATGAGAGATTACCAGAAGAGAGCTGAATCTTCGAAAGGAAGGATGATGGCTTTACAATCTGAGATCGAGATACGAGAAGGAGAGTTGAGGGAGTTGAGAAGCCATTACTTCGAGATGGAAGAGGAACTGAGTAAGGCTAAGCAAGAACGTCAAGAATGTCAAGACTACATGGACAGCTTTGCAGTTCAAATTAACTCCAAAATAGCCGAGCTGGATATAGAAAAGGAAGAACTGCAGAGGGTAAGGGATAAGTTAGCACGGTCGGAGGATATGGTTCGAGTGTTGGAAAGAAGTAATGAATCCTTAGGGGCTAGCAACGAAGTGATAATTGCAGATAACACCGTGTTCCATGATAAGATAAGGCATATGACAAAGCAGGTCGAGCAAGCAGCCCGCTATGCGGAAAGGTTGCAACAACAAGCCACCCAAGTTGGAAATAACGCTTCAAAGTATCGAGAATACATGGGGGCCATCACCTCTTTTATTGGGGACTTAGCTAATAGAGGAAATGCCTTTTAAGGCCATGACCTATCATTTTGTATGAGAAGGCGATGTATAAAGCCCTTTTCTATTATCATTTTGTATGAGCGACTTCTATTTATAAGAAGGCCATGACCTATCTTTCTTTCTAATGTGTTTTGGTAAGCTACTATGATAAGAACTTGGCAAACCCTCCTTTACAGTAATCAGGTCGACTCGGAAATCTTGCCTAAAGGATTACAAAAGTCATGAATCAGCTCTAAATTTTTTTTTTTCACATCATGTGCACCATATTTTCATCACGCATTTTGTTTTTAATTTACCATACGCATTTCAGATCGTGAAACATAGGTCCCAATCCAAAGTCCATCACACCCAGTCCAGATCGAGGATGGAGAACGAAGAAAGAGCTCACTTAGAGTCACATTATCAGACCGAGTTGGAATCTGTAAAAAATGAAGTTTCTCGGCTAACCGACCTACTCGAGCAACTTCTAAGAGCTAAGAATGGGGAGGGAACATCAGCACAACAACCTGAAGGAGCGCCGGCAGCTCACATCCCTCAAGCATCTCAAAACTAGAGGGCAAACTCGGCGAATGAACAACATTTTGTGCCTATTACCCCTATCCAGCCAAATCATGCTCCAATCACTGTGGACTTAACAGTGGAGGGAATCCCGGATAATAGATCTCCTAGTTTGATGGACCAAGACAAGTTGTTTGCTTTGGAAGAAAGATTAAGGGCAGTTGAGGGTAATGACTGGTTTGACCCTATGTGAGCAGCTGAAGTATGTTTGGTACCAAACATCGTGGTGCCAAAAGATTTTAGGATACCAGAGTTCATTAAGTACACTGGTTTGGAATGCCCAAACACTCACCTTCGATCCTACTGCAATAAAATGGCTGAAGTAATCCGCGATGATAAATTGCTAATCTACTTCTTTCAAGATAGCCTCGCAGGATCTGCTTTGAGCTGGTACATGAGGTTAGATAGTGTCAGGATCAGGAGCTGGAGAGATTTGGTAGAGGCCTTCCTTAAGCAGTACAAGTTTAACCTGGAAATCGCTCCTGATCGAACAAGTCTAATGTCAATGGAGAAAAGGACCCAAGAGTCGGTAAGGGCCTATGCGCAAAGATGGAGGGATGAGGCAATGCATGTCCAACCCCCTTTGGTAGAAACGAAGATGGTGACCTTGTTTGCAAATACCTTCAAGGCACCTTATTATGAGCATTTAATGGGTAGCTCCTCTCAGCATTTCTACGATGCGGTGCGCATAGCTGAAAGGATAGAGCAAGGGATTAAAGCTGGGCGTATAGCTGAGCCGTTGGAGAAGAAGGGTTTTATTAGAAGAAAGAGGGAAGGTGATATTAACAGCTTGGAAGGTGGATACAAAGGCAAGAGAGTAGATTCTTATAATCCACAAGTACCTACATCCCAATTCTCCCACATGAACATTAGCCAACCTTTCCCCCCCAATCGAACAAATAACCAGTCGAACAACCAAAACCACCACCAAAGACCAAATACAAGATACCCTTCAGAACAACTGTCGCCGTTACCCATGCCTTTGAAGGATATGTATGCCAAACTGTTGAGTATTGGACACATAGCTCCTATCCCTGCACTACCATTGCAACCACCATTCCCAATTTGGTACAAGCCCGAGTTGACTTGCGAGTACCATGCTGGTAATCCCGGGCATGGGATTGAAACTTGCTACGCTTTCAAGAAGAGGTTGTTGGAGCTTATTAAGATAGGATGGGTATCCTTTGAAGACAAGCCCAATGTTAATTCAAACCCATTGCCTAAGCACGCCCTAAGTAGTAGTGGAGTAGGCATGATAGAAGTAGGAAATCAATGCAAGGCGTTGAAGGTGTCCATGAAAAAGTTGTACGACATGTTGGTACAATCAGGATTTCTAAAGACAAATGTGGGGAGCCATTTGGAGGGATGTGATTACTGTGAATTCCATGAAAGAGATGGACATCATATCGAGGATTGCATCGAGTTTTGCGAAAAGATTGCAAAAATGCTGAAAATGGGCGAGTTGAGGATTGAACCCATGGAGAGCAGGGGTGAGGTGAGTATGATGGAAGGTCAAGATAAGATGACAGGAGTGTGTAGGGTCCAACAAACAGCTAACGGGCCACCAAGGCTAATCTTGGTTAAACCTTCCTGTGCAAAAGGAAATCACAATGCCATGCCTTATAATTATGGTTGGGCCTCCAACATTCGAGCTCCTCTTCCTTTGTTCCAAACTGAGATAAGTGGTTTGACCCGGAGTGGTCGGTGCTTTACGCCCGAGGAGTTGAGGAAGGCAAAGGGCAAAGAAGTGGTAGATCTTGACAAAGCACTAGAAGTTAATAAGCCGGTAACGGAAGAGGAGTCGAATGAATTTTTGAAGTTGATCAAGCATAGTGAATATTGCATAGTAGATCAATTAAAAAAGACTCCAGCTAGGATCTCCCTTATGTCCTTGATACTCAGCTCTGAGCCGCATCGAAACGCCTTGCAAAAGGTATTGAATGAGGCGTATGTACCCCAAGACATTGAACATAAAACCATGGAGCATCTCGTGGGGAGGATCCACGCAACTAATTACCTGTACTTCACGGCTGATGAGCTTGATGCTGAAGGTACCGGACATAACAAGCCCTTATACATTACGGTTAGGTGCAAGGATTGCATCATAGGAAAAGTGCTCATCGATAATGGCTCGGCTCTTAACGTATTGCCAAAGCACATTCTAAAAGAAATGCCGATCGATGAATCTCATATGAAGCCGAGTACTATGATGGCTAGAGCATATGATGGCTCACCTAGGCCAATAATTGGGACTTTAGAAGTGAAGCTATATGTGGGACCACAAATGTTCCTAGTGACACTTCAAGTTATGGATATCCACCTTTCCTATAGTATGTTGTTAGGAAGACCTTGGATTCATGCAGCGGGGGCCGTAGCTTCATCATTGCACCAATGCCTGAAGCATATCATGAATGGGATGTTGGTAACTGTCAAAGCTGAGGAGACAGTATCCATGATAAAGAATGTAGCTGTACCTTTTATCGAGGCAGATGATTGCAAGGATAACAATATCCATGCTTTTGAGATTGTGAACACTGACTGGGTGCCAGAGAACACAGTGCTGAGAAGGCCAAGGATCTCAGAAGCAGCAAGGATGTCAACTCAATGCTTCTTGGAACGAGGGATCCCATTTCAGTATAACCCTATCGCCGGGGTACCAGAAGGGGTTAATCCGGCAAAGATGACATGTGCTGATCAAAGATTCGGGCTAGGGTATAAACCTAACAAGGATGGTCATCGGTGGGCTGCTGGTCGGAGAAGGGAAAGAAGAATAGCTAGAATTGAAGGAAGGGAGCCTGAAGAAGAAAAACTAGAAATCCCTCCCCTTAGCGTGTCATTCCCAAAAGCTGTATACGTAATGCAACATGATAAAGAAGCCGAAAGCCTTGGTCAAGCACTGGCAAATATGAGCATAAACACCTTGGAGGAAAATGAGGTGGAAGGAGATGTCATGAAGACAGTAGCGGGAAAGGGAGATGAAGCACTGCCACAACTGACGGTCCACACATTAGAAGAAGTCTCCGCCAAGACCTTTGTGCGCAAGTTGGATCAGGGCGAGTAGTTTCAGAACTGGGTGACCCAAGAAGCTCCAGTAGTTTTCAAAATGTAAACCCACTTTGTTTGCCTTAACATGCTTTTTTCATTGCTTTTGTTTTCTCTAGTTGACTATCAAGGCTCATGATGTCAGCTAGATTTTGTGTTTGTCATTGAGCCCACTTTTCTTTAAATAAATGATGAGATCATGCACTTTTCAAAATTGTCTTTTTTATGCATTTACACCAAACACATACATTTAGCATCAAGAATAAATGGCCAAACTTGAACGAACATGTGATAGCTATGGAAGAAGAAGAGTGGGATGAAAGCAATATCAGTGAATTCACTAGGCTAGTAGAACAACGGGAACAGACTTGGAAGCCTGCCGCAGAGGAACTCGAAACCATCAATGTGGGTAGTGATCAGCTCGAGAAAGAGTTGAAAATAGGTACCTTAATTACTTCTGAACAAAGGACAAAAATGATCGCCCTATTACAAGAATATTCAGATGTCTTTGCTTGGTCCTATGAAGATATGCCCGGTTTGGATACAAATATTGTAGTACACAAGATACCATTGGAAGAAGGCTGTAAACCAGTCAAGCAGAAGCTGAGGAGGGCCCACCCGGATATCTGGATCAAGGTTAAGGCAGAACTCGAGAAGCAATGGGATGCTGGCGTGAATCATCTAGCCCTAAGGATGATTTTCCTCTACCACACATAGATGTTTTAGTGGACAACGCTGCCCGAAGTTCCACATATTCCTTTATGGATGGTTTTTCAGGATACAACCAGATAAAAATGGCTCCAGAAGATAAGGTGAAAACAACTTTTGTCACACCTTGGGGGACATACTGCTACAAGGTCATGCCATTCGGTTTGAAGAATGCAGGAGCAACCTATCAAAGAGCAATGGTGACTCTGTTCCACGATATGATGCACAAGGAAATTGAGGTGTATGTAGATGATATGATTGCCAAGTCTAAAAAGGGAGAGGATCATGTTGAAGTTTTGAGGAAGTTATTTAAGAGGTTGAGGAAGTATGAATTAAGGCTCAATCCTGCAAAATGTTCATTCGGAGTTAAATCAGGTAAGCTGTTAGGATTTGTGGTAAGTGATAGAGGTATAGAGGTGGATCCAGATAAAATAAGGGTCATTCAAGCTATGTCATCCCCTAAGACGGAGAAAGAAGTAAGAGGATTCTTGGGAAGGTTAAACTACATTGCTCGGTTTATAGCTCAGCTAACAACAACATGTGAACCTATATTCCGACTATTAAGGAAAAAGAATCCTGGAACCTGGAATGAGGAGTGTGAGGATGCATTCAATAAAATCAAACATTATTTACAAAATCCACCTTTACTGGTTCCTCCGGTATCAGGAAAACCTCTGGTATTATATTTAACAGTAACTGAAGCAGCCATGGGATGTGTATTAGGTCAGCATGATGAAACCGGAAGGAAGGAAAAAGCTATTTATTACTTGAGTAAGAAACTCACCGAATGTGAGTCTAGATACACTAAGATAGAAAGGCTCTGTTGTGCCCTGGTTTGGGCGGCAAAGAGATTACGACATTATATGTTATACTATACCACTTGGTTGATTTCAAAAGTGGATCCTCTGAGGTATATTTGTAACAAGCCCTTTCTCTCAAGCCGAATTGCAAGGTGGCAGGTTTTATTAGCAGAATATGACATAGTGTATATGACAAGGAAAGCCGTAAAAGGGAGTGCAATTGCGAACCATCTGGCTGATAATGCTGTTGAAGATTACGAACCTTTGGATTTTGATTTCCCCGATGAAGATATATTGGCAATAGAAAAAGAAGAAGTGAAGACAGATTGGTGGACCATGTTTTTTGATGGGGCCGTGAATGTATATGGTAACGGGGCCGGTGCGGTCATAATCTCTCCTAATAAGAAACAATATCCAGTTTCGGTTAAGCTGCATTTCGAGTGCACCAACAATACAGCTGAGTATGAAGCTTGTATCCTTGGTTTAGAAGCGGCATTAGAGCTAAAGATAAGGAAGATAGATGTTTATGGGGATTCAATGTTGATTATCTGTCAGGTTAAAGGGGAATGGCAGACCAAGGAAGAAAAGTTAAGGCCGTACCAGGAATACCTATCCACACTAACAAAGGAATTTGAAGAGATTAAATTCACCCATCTAGGAAGGGAGGGGAACCATTTTGCGGATGCTTTGGCCACGCTAGCTGCTATGACTACCATTGATCTTGAATATAAGGTACAACCTTTGCACATTGACATTAGAAACGACCCAGCTCACTGTTGCTTAGTTGAAGGAGAGATATACGGAAAGCCTTGGTATTACGATATCAAGAATCTTGTGCAGAATCATGAATATCCGGTGGGAGCTTCTAAAACGGATAGGAAAACCTTGAGGAGGTTGGCCATAGACTTCTATTTAGATGGAGAGATTTTATACAAAAGATCATTTGACGGAACCCTGCTAAGGTGTTTGAATGAAACAGATGCTAGAAAGGCATTGCGAGAGGTCCATGAAGGGATTTGCTCAACTCATGCTAGCGGGCATATGATAGCAAGGAAAATACAAAGGGCTGGTTATTTTTGGATGACGTTAGAGAAAGACTGCATCGACTATGTCAGGAAATGTCACAAGTGTCAAGTTTACAGTGATAAGGTCAATACACCGCCAGCTCCGCTATTTAATCTAATATCCCCTTGGCCATTTGCAATGTGGGGAATTGATGTGATCGGTCCTGTTAACCCAAAAGCTAGCAATGGGCATAGATTTATCCTCGTGGCTATAGACTACTTCACCAAATGGGTGGAAGCTAATTCGTATGCCCACGTAACACAGAAGGTAGTGAAGAGGTTTGTAGAAAAGGACTTGATTTGTCGATATGGTCCTCCGGAAAAGATAGTGACCGATAATGCACAAAATTTCAATGGAAAAATGATAGTGGAGTTGTGTACCAAGTGGAAGATCAAGCATTCGAATTCCTCGCCATACCGGCCAAAAATGAATGGCGTAGTAGAAGCCGCCAACAAGAACATCAAAAAGATTATTCAGAAAATGGTAGTCACGTATAGAGATTGGCATGAGATGTTGCCATTTGCTCTCCATGCATACCGCACTACAGTCAGGACCTCGACAAGGACTACCCCATATTCTCTGGTGTACGGTATGGAGGCAATGATGGCGTTGGAAGTGGAAATCCCATCGTTAAGAGTATTGATGGATTCCGAACTAGACGAGGCTGAGTGGGCCAAAGTGAGATATGAACAACTGAACCTAATCAGCGAAAAGAGGATAGCTGCAATATGTCATCATCAACTTTACCAGAAACGCATGGCCAAGGCATACGATAAAAAGGTTAGACCACGGTTGTTTCAAGAAGGGGATCTAGTGTTGAAGAAAATATTGTCGTTACCCGGAGAGGATCAAAGCAAATGAGCACCAAATTACGAGGGTCCTTACGTAGTAAAGAAGGCATTCTCAGGAGGAGCGCTGAAGTTGGCTAGAATGGATGGAGGAGATCTAGCTAGGCCTGTGAATTCCGACTCTGTAAAAAGATATTATGCTTGATGTATGCTTCTAAGTCAATAAAGCAAAGTTTGGCCATCGACTTCTTTCTTTTTTGCATTGATCTCACAAAACTCAATTTGTTTTCTAGAAAGAAGAACCTTAAAAGAGGAAGAGAAGATAAGAATAGAGAATCCTTTTTGCATTAACCCTAACAGTGCATTTTTAGAAAAAAAAAAAAATCACCTCTCGTTATCTCATCACTCACTAAAAAGTCTATTATTGGCTGAATGAAAGCCCAGACTAGGATCACACCCCTACACTGGGGGCAATAAGAGATGTTTCATGAAAAGTTTTACGTATTTGAAATGGGACGGAAGCCCATAGATTTGAAAATTAAGCTAAAGCAATTGGCAAGAGCATGACAAAGAAGGCAATGACAAATCATACATTTTCGAAAAAAGCTACTTATGAAAACTCGAAGAACTTTTTCTCAAAGATATGATAGGCGACACTAAAAAAGGCAAGAGAGAGTTTCGTGAAATAGAAGAAGATGATGGGACCTATGTTTCAAAACCGGGTAAGAATGCATGCATGACATCTAATCATAAATCATTGCATATATGTTTTTGAATCGTTATAGGAGGAATCCTTAATGTAATCCAATAAGATTGTGGACGAAGAAAGAATCAGTGGGTTAATGATAGCAAAGAATCACAATTTTGATTCTGGAACAACAATAAAGTGAGAAGAACCTATTAGGAAATTTTTAAAGAAAATGAAAGGTTTAAACCCTGCCATCAGGAAGAACGACATCGATATCAGCTTTGGTCAAAGGAGGTCGCCAGAAGGGATCTCATATTTCGGATTTGGTTAAAGGGAATCGCCAGATGGGATTCCAGTCTGACCGAGCTACAATTATAGTTTTTTGGTTTTGGTTAAAGGAGGTCGCCAGAAGGGATCTCACATTTCAGCTTTGGTTAAAGGGAATCGCCAGATGGGATCCCAGGTTGACCGAGCTATAAATATAGTTTTTGGTTTTGGTTAAAGGAGGTCGCCAGAAGGGATCTCATATTTCGGATTTGGTGAAAGGAGGTTGCCAGAAGGGATCTCATGTTTCAGCATTGGTCAAAGGAGGTCGCCAGAAGGGATCTCATATTTTAGCTTTGGTTAAAGGGAATCGCCAGATGGGATTCCAGGTTCACCGAGCTACAAGCTCATATTTCAGTTTTGGTAAAAGGGAATCGCTAGATGGGATTCCAGGTTGATTGAGCTATAATTATAGGTTTTTGGTTAAAAGAGGTCACCAGAAGGGATCTCAGGTTAACCCAACCGCAACACAGATATTAGCTCTGGCTAAAGGAAATCGTCAGATGGGATTTCAGGTTGGTCAAGCCATAAATATAGATTTTTTTGGTTAAAAGATGTCACCAAAAGGGATCACAGATGGAATTCCAAGTTAGTCTAATCAAAGTTAGAAGTCAGAGGATTGCCAGATTGGGATCTCAAGATGACTAAGTTTTGGAAGTTCAGTTTTGTTTATCTTTATAAAACTTACTACGCAAAACCCTTGCTCCGTAAGTATTATAAAGAGGGGGCATCTGTTGTAACCCATTTTTGGGTCCCCCATACAAAGATAAAAATAAATATAAATATATAGCCGGAAGAAATTAGAAAATAATAAGAGGTGGGAGCGCTCAGGAAAGGATCAGAAAAATTGATTAAGGAGGTCCAAAAATACAAGGATTGAAATTTTTTACAGTATATACTTGAATGATGAGAGCCCTGTGGGAAAAGGAAATTTAATTTGAAGAGAAAAGTCCAAAATTGGATGTTTATGGACTTAATTAGATTTTATTGAAGGTTTAATTGAATTTATAGAAGGTTTGATGGCAAGAAAAATTGTTTTTTAAGTCAATTTGAGCTTTAATTGGAAGAAATTAAAGTTCTGGGGTCAATTTATAATTTTAGAGAGTTGATTTGGTTAAATCAGGGGTTCAATTGCATAAATATTGAAGTTTAATGGCCAATTAGGGACTTAATTAAGAAAATCCGAAACCAAGGACCAAATTGGAAAATGCGCGTAAATATAGGGGTTGTAATTAACAAAATCAGGGGCCAAATTGAAGAAATTAGAAGTTTATTGATCAATTGGGGGTCCAATTGCATAAATCAGAGGCCAAGGATCAAAGTGGAAAACGCGGCCAACTATAGGGGCGGATACCGAATTTGCAGGGATGCAATTGAATTATTTCTTAAAATCAAAATTTACATTGTGAGGACTTAAAAGAACAAAGGATAAATTAAGGACTAGTTTGAAAAAAGGATGCTAGCGCCACCTTTAAATGAAACGACGCGTTTTTCATAAAACGACGCCGTTTCATGTAAAAAAAAAAAGGTGCAGAACAGTGTCGTTTTGAACGACACTGTTCCCCTTTCTCCTTCCCCTGGACGTGCAGCAGGGGAAGGTAATTTTTTTCTTCTTTCCTCGTTGAACCCGACACGCCACCTGCCTGCCAAAGCCGCCCCCCCATGCACTCTCGTGATAAAAAAAACCAAGGAAGTCGCGCCCTGCCAGCCCCACCCATTGGCCAGCCAACCCGGTGCTGTGGCAGGGCAGCAAAGCCCTGCTCCCCAGGCGCTGCTATAGGGTGGCAATAGGGACGCCCCCGCTCCCTTTTGCCCTATAAAGACTCCACCACAACGCCAGCACGCGAGAGGACGAGAGAGGGAGAAAAAGAGGGAGAGGCAGAGAGAATTAACAAAGGAAAAGAGAGAAGGGCACGAACCGAAGAGAGGAAAACGGACCAAAGAAGGAAAGAAAACTGGGAAAGCCATAAACAGGAGAGGGACTGTGAGGGTTAGAAGAGAGGGAAAACAAACTGAAAGGGAAAAGAAAGAACCGACCGAGAGGGACAGTTAGAGGTAAAGGAGAGTGGACCGTGAGGGTTAGAAAAAAAAGGGGTGCTGACGAGGTCGGGTCTTGGAAAGAAACATCACCTAAACCAGAACAAAGGGAAAAGGAAACGCGGCAGAAGAAGAGGAGGAGAGGGGAAGAACAGGAGCCGCTTTCTCCACCGCTTGAAACAGTAAAGTTATTGCTTGGAGCTGCCGTCCGTGAGCCACGACACTGCCACCGGCCTCCACCACAGCGCCGCCAGCGAAGCAGTTCAACCAGCAGGGCACCGCCTCCTCCGCATCAGGTACACTTTTCTTCCCCCTTTATTTCTTTTGGTTTTCTTGCGTTTTCCTCCTGCATGCAGAACGTTCGTTCTGCATGCAGGAGGATGGGGGCGAAAATAATTCCCCCCACTGGTTGATTTTCCAATGCTGGGCCAGGCCGGTTCTGGCCCAACACTGATGGGTTCCTTTCACTGGGCCAGGCTGGTTTCTGGCCCATTTCTGATGTGTTTGTGGGCCAGACTGACTCTGGCCCAGCCCGGCTGTCTGGGCCAGGTCTGGCCCAGACGGAAATAGAAGACTTTGTTTGGGCCGAGATCGGCCCACCCCTTTTTTGGGCTGAGTCCAGCCCAGTTAGTTGGGCCCCAGCCTAGCCCACCTAACATTATTTATTATTTATTATAATGTTTTTATATATTATTTTTATAGATATATATCGAAAAAAAATAAAAAAAAAATCCTGAAAAATCCTTGAAAATATTGTTGATTTTCCTGCATATTTTTATCAAAATGGTTTAATATTGGTTTTTTTTATACTGTAAAGATACAAATCCAGTATCAAAACATCGAAAAGTTTAAAAAAAAAATGTGTTTTTGCTTTCAAAAATCTGAAAGATCCTTAAAAAATATGGTTGATTTTTCGGCATATTTTCATCAAAATTGCCTATATTGGTTTATATTTTTATACCGTAAAGATACAAATCCAGTATTAAAACCCGGTTTTCGTAAAAACATAAAAAAAATACATAAAAAAAAATGTTTTTGGTTTTAATGCATACGGCCTAGTCTCTCTAAAATTAACAAAAAAAACATCATCACATCTATTTTCATATAACAAAAAATATATGTATTAGCATGCACTTTGGTTTTAACAAGTTTGTTAGAACCACGAGAACTAGGCCAATATTTCAAAAATTCTAAAAAATCTTTTTGTCTTCCTTTAGTATTGGGAATTACGAATTTATACGTAAAACGTATTCCTGATATTAATATATATTTTTTCCTATAGACGTTAGAACAGTTAGGTTTTTACCCGATAAGATAATTATCCGATAAGATAAGAACCTCCTTACTGAGGAGGACTTTCTTAAACCATTGACAGACCAACAACTAGAAATACGATAACACCTTAGCTTTTTATCAGACAATCAAACAATGCAAGCTTACCTTAGGTAAGGCGTATTTGGGTGCTAATACCTTCCCATTACGCAACCAGTCCCGTACCCATCTCTGAGACCAGTTAGGGTTCCTAGTGACCAAAATACTAGGTGGCGACTCCCATTCCATTTTCGACCAATAGACGACAATAATTCTTGTCTCCTCATATTTGCCAAATAAGTTTACATTTAGATTTAAAGTGGGAATCATATTATTTCGCCGCGACGCCGCACACGTGCGACAACCAAGTTATCGACTTAATCATTTCTCAACCTGTAACATCAATCATAATATTTGCCCCATCATTTGGACTTTCAAAACTCAAGCATATATCAATATCTCATTTCTATTTTCTATAGAACAATTTGTTAAGAGCTAATAAATTCATAACATGCATCGTCTTTTTTTTTAAAAAAAAAATATTTGTGCTCAAATATACATACAACCAATTATACATACATCCACAAACTTCACATAATCATAATTTTGCATAATCCTTCATCAAAACATAAAATTAGAGGAAATTAATCAATTGGAGCATGTTATTACCTCACTTTGATAAGGATCAAGGACGAATGCAAGAAAAATCAAGTTTTCTTCTCCTCCCTCTTCAAAACCCTAGCTTGAAATTCTTCCTCCAAAGCACTCAACCACCTTAAAATCACCCCCCTCTTGATGTTTAACTAAGTTAATCACCCTAATCACTCACTTTAATTGGTGAAACCAACAAGAATTTGAGTAGAAAAATCACACAATTCCTCCCCCTCTCTTTGTTTCAAACTCACGGCCAAAAAAGAAAAAATATGAAGCATTTACTCTATTGTATCCATTTACTATACTTGAAATCCCTTTATTTAATCTAGTCGGTATTTTATTTATTTTACTTAGATTATAATTTATCGGGTTTTCACATTCTCCTCCTCTAAAAAGAAATTTTGTTCTCAAAATTAAAGCTCGTACCTGAATCTAGAAATAACTCGGGGTGTTTCTGTCTCATTTGAGATTCTTTTTTCCAAGTCACCTCCTCGATTTGGGAATTCCTCCACAATACCTTGATAATTAGAATCGTTTTATTTCTCAATTCCTTCACATTATAATCTAAGACATTCACTGGCTTCATTTTCAATATTAAATTCCCATCAATTTTCAGAGGAATTTGAGGCAAGAGCCGAGATAGATCCACTTCAGCCTTTCTTAACAAAGAGACATGAAACTCATCATAGATTTTGACCAGTTGTAGAGGTAGAGCCAATTTGTAGGCCACAGGCCTAATCCTTTTGGTGACCTTAAAAGGCCCAACGTACCTTGGCGTCAGTTTCCCTTTCAAGCCAAATCTTAACACCTGTTTCCACAAGGCGACTTTCAAAAATACTTTGTCACCAATTTCAAACTCTAGGGGTCTTCTCCTATTATCCACATAACTCTTCTGCCTATCCTGAGCCGCTTTCATTCTATTCCTTATGATCTTTATCTTTTCAAAGGTAATCTATACCAGCTCTAGTCCAATTAGTTTTCTATCCCCTACTTCTTCCCAGCATACTGGCGTCCGACATCTTCTACCATATAAGGCTTCATAGGGAGCCATTCCTATTGTAGCCTGGTAGCTGTTGTTGTAAGTGAATTCCACTAATGGTAGATGATCTTCTCAATTTCCTCCGAACTCCAATATATAGGCTCTTAGTAAATCCTCTAGTATTTGAATAGTTCTCTTAGATTGACCATTAGTCTGAGGATGAAAAGTTGTGCTTAAATTCAACTTCGTTCTGAGAGCCTGTTGAACACTTGGCCATAACCGGGAGGAAAACCTTGGATCTCGATCTGAAACTATTAACATTGGCACACCGTGTAACCTTACAACTTCATTCACGTATAATTTTGCCAATTTCTCCACTGAGTCTGTAATTTTCATTGCCAAGAAAAGTGCAGATTTAGTCAATTGGTCCACAATGACCCAAACAACATCGCTTCCCCCTTTTTCTCTAGGTAATATAGATACAAAGTCCATTGTGATATTTTCCCACTTCCACTCAGGTATCAATAATGGTTGTAAAAGCCTAGCCGGTTTTTGGTGTTCCACCTTCACTTGTTGGCAAATCCCACACTCCGCCGTATATTCATCCACTTCTTTCTTCATATTCAGCCACTAATAAAAATCTTTTAAATCCCGGTACATTTTAGTACTTCCAGGGTGTGTTGCAAGTCTCGAGTCATGGGCCTCCTGTAAAACTTCCCTTTTCAGCGTTTGATCACTTGGTAAGTACATTCGTCTTCCAAGGGCTACCATTCCATCTTTCTGAATTTGGAACAACGTCTTGATTCCTAACCTCACCTTTTCTCTTATCTTACAAACTTCCAGATCTTCTTGTTGAGCTTCTAGTACCCTATCCCAGAGTGTTGACCTCACTCTTAACTGAGCCACTAATGACTCATCCGGTCTCGCCTCTACTTGGGCATCAATCTTTTTTTTTATTCTACCAATTCTTTCTCATCCCAATCCTTCCACCGAGCATCCACTATCTTGACCTTACGACTAAGAGCATCTGCGACTACATTTGCTCTCCCCGGATGGTAATCGATTACACAATCATAATCCTTTATCAATTCCACCCAACGTCTTTGCCATATATTCAATTCATTCTACGTCATTAGATACCTCAAACTCTTATGATTTGTAAATATTTGAACTCGTAACCCATATAAATAGTGCTTCCATACTCTTAAGGCAAACACTACAACGACTAATTCTAAATCATGCACCAGGTAATTAGCCTCGTAAGCTTTTAACTGTCTTGAGGCATACACAATTACTTTACCATGTTGCATCAATACACACCCTAGTCCCTTCTTCGATACATCACTATAGACCACCAATCCTTCTGTTCCTGATAGGAGTGTTAAAACCGACGCAATAGTGAGTCTCTTTTTAAGTTCTTGGAAGCTTTCTTCGCATTCCTGAGTCCACTCCCACTTTGTCTCTTTCCGAGTCAATTAAGTCATAGGAATAGCTATGGTAGAAAATCCCTCAATAAATCTTCGATAGTACCCTGCTAACCCAAGGAAACTACGGATTTCAGTGATATTGGTAGGTCTTTCCCATTTCCATACTGCTTCAACCTTTTTTAGGATCCACTGCTATTCCTTCAACTGATATAATGTGTCATAGAAAAATCACGTCCTTCAGCCATAACTCGCACTTGCTAAGTTTGGCATACAGTTGATGCTCCCTTAAAGTCATTAATACTTACCTCAAATGTTGTTTGTGCTCCAAGTATGACTTTGAATAAATAAGGATGTCGTCTATGAATACCACCACAAACTTGTCTAAATATGGTCGAAAAACCCGGTTCATCAAATCCATGAACACTGCCGGTGCATTCGTTAGCCCAAACAACATTACTAAGAACTCGTAATGTCCATACTGAGTTCTGAATACGGTTTTTGCTACATCCAGTTCCTTAATGCTCAACTGATAGTATCTCGACCTTAGATCTATCTTCGAAAACATTTTTGCCCCTTTTAACTAATCAAACAAATCATCTATCCGCATAAGCGGATATTTGTTCTTTATTGTTACCCTATTCAACTGCCTGTAATCTATACAAAGCCTAAGGGTCTCGTTTTTTTCTTCACAAACAACACAGGAGTTCCCAGGGTGAATTACTCGGATGTATGAACCCTTTATTTAATAATTCTTGTAATTGAATCTTCAATTCGTCCAACTCAGCTGGCGCCATCCTATACAGTGATTGGGCTATCAGAGACATACCAGACAGTACATCAATAGTGACCTCCACTTCTCTCTCTAGAGGGACTCCCGACAATTCATTCGGAATACATAAGGAAATTCCCTCACTATTGGAACATTTGACATTTGAATATCTTCCTTTTTGGTCTCTAAAACATAGGCAAGATAAGCCTCACATCCCTTTTTTTATCATTTTCCTAACGGCCATAGCTGAGATAATACAGTTTGATATGACATTTCTCCCCCCTAAATACTATCTTTTTACCATCAGGCCTCTAAAGAGTTACTGTTTTTGTGAAACGGTCCATTTGAGCTTTATTCATACTTAGCCAGTCCATTCCCAAGATGACATCAAAATCATGTATTTCTAGTGGTAATAGATCTACTTTTAACTCACAACCACCTATATTAATTTGGACCCTCTTATACATATGATCAATATTCATAGTTTCACTTAATGGTGTGCTTATAATAAACTCATTTTCTATTCTACAAGGATTTCTCCCTAATCCCCCCACAAGTTTATTTGCAACAAATGAGTGTGTGACACCCGGATCAAACAATACATGAATAAACATAAAATTTAACTGTAATATACCTGCCACTACATAAGAAGCAACCCTGGTCTGCTCCTGGGTCATGTCCCTAGGTCCGGATCCCCCGTATTCTGTCACTATAGGCATGAGTTCGGCTTTTACTGCCGCTGACCCCTGACAAAACCTGTCTGGTTAGTCTATTCATGGTAGCGGACTGTTGCTGACTCTAAGCTTGCTGCTAATTTTAGGTGATTTCAGTCCTACGAGGACAATCTCTTCGGAAGTGTCTTTGACCCTCGCAATAATAACACCATCGGCCTAAGTGTGGGCAATCCCTCCACCTGTGCTCCCCTCGACAGATATAACACCGCCTTGGTGTTACAGAACAGTCCTTTGGATGCCTTTGCCCACATTAAACACATAAAGGATAAATGGTCGTTCTCTGCTCTGACCTTTCTCTAAAAAAATAACCCATGAGGTTTGGCTGTCCTGCTGTCAAGCCCACTTTAGTAGTCTGAGTTGATGCAACTAATGTACCTCCCACCTTTTTAAACTGAATGTACTGTCCTTTTCCTTTTTTTGAGAAAGGGGGTTTGTTATGGGTGTACTTTGTGTCCTTTCATTTACCTAGACCATGTTGGCCCTCTTTCATACAAGCTTTTAGGGCCTCTGCTGCTTCAACAAGGTCTCTAGTCGTCTCGAACTTAAATGCAATCAACCCTTGTCTCAGCTCTTGCCGCAATCCATCTCTCAACCTTTCCACCCTATGTTGCTCACTAGGGACATAATGTGAGGCAAACATAGAGAGGACATGGAACCTCCTCTCATATGAAGTAGAAACATGTCTTCTTGCCTCAGGGCCAAAAACTCCTGCTGCTTAATTTTTCAATGATAGGAGGAGTAAAACTGATGTTCAAATTGCGCTTTAAACTCAACCCAAGTCTAGGATCCTGCGGGTGTCCTCGATCTCACTGTATCCCACCAAGATCGTGCCCTATCAAAAAGCAAATGAGCGGCATAGTTCACTCGCATGCCCTTTGTTACCTTTATCTGATCCATGGTATCTTCAATTGTGCGAAGCCATCTTCCTGCTATCTCGGCGTCTGGTTCACCCAAAAAAGGCTCATACCCAAGTTCTCTCATACTTTTGACAATCCGCACTAATGTGACCACACCATCAGCTTTTATCGTAGCCACTAGAGCTGTTTGTACTACTGGAGTTATTGGGATTGTCGGGGTCGAGGCACCAAACATTGCCTCAATTACTGCTCTCACTATCTAAGCTATGAATAAAGGGTCAACATGTAGTGTAGGAACCGCGGTAAGTGTCAGAGCCGCAGCTGAAGGCGTGACTCCCTGTCTCTGCTAGTTTGAACCAACGAGTTGTAACCTTAGTTTGTCTCAAATCAGTGTCACGAATGAGTCCAATCGACTCTCCCAGACTCGACTGCTGAGGCTCTGGTGGCATATGAGAAGTAGTATCCTCTAATGGATCCTCTCCTTGCCCTTTCTCAAATCCTTCTCCAGTCATTTCGGTAGAGTTTCATTTGTATTCTTTCGATACCAAGTTATCGACTAAATCATTTCTCAACCTGTAACATCAATCACAATATTCGTCCTATCATTTGGACTTTCAAAACTTAAGCATATATCAATATCTCATTTCTATTTTCTATAGAACAATTTGTTAAGAGCTAATAAATTCATAACATGCATAGTTTTTTTTTTATAAAAAAAAATATTTGTGCTCAAAATATACATACAACCAACCATAATTCAACTTAATAATATCGACACCATAAATTACATCATACCCAAGATAATAAGTTAAATGATTAGTACATAAAAGTGCATTTTTATCAAGGTTTTATATCATTATTTTTCACTTGAAGTATCAATAACTCCTTAACTAGACCATGTTTTATAATAACCAGTCTGATAATATAAGATACCTTTAATTTATGGTAAATGTTCATTTTAAATGCAAGCCTATCATATAAATCAATGGATTGATTGATGAGTTTAACAACTGAAATTGAGAAGATAAAGAGAGCGCTAAGCTTAGAAAAGAGATGTTGGTTGAATTCAAATTGGAACACCATTCGGTTATTGGATCATAACTGGAGTTGTAGAACTTTAATTTAGGTCTAGTTTATATGGATAGAAAGCTAAGACATAGGCCTAAAACTTTCATGAAGAGTCCAAGATTCAAAAGGACCGTTTTCAAGTTCAAATTGTAGCAAGAACAGAGAAGTCGGAATATGTCCTGCAGCCCAGACACTATTCAGTGTTCAGCCCATATCTCGAGTTCTAGAAGTCAAAATGACCTCATTCTTATTTTGTTGGAAAGCTGAGACAATTCCCCAGAATGTTCATGAAGACTATCTGTTCAAATTCTGATGTTAGCAATGACTTTTTCTGCAGACAAGAAGATAAGGATGGTTACCAAGTCAAGAGGTGGCCACCTACTCAACAATTAGTCATCAAATCAATAGTTCCAAATTTTGGCCTATAAAAGGAGGCATTTGCCATGCATTTAAGCATCTTGGTTCTCAGATCAAGATCATGTTCTTGCTCTCTTTCTTTATATTTTTGTAATGCTTAAGTTTTGCTTTCATTAATCTCTTGTTTATGCTTTTCATTTCCTTTCCTCTACTTAGTTAACTTATATCTTATTTATGTTCTTATCTTGTTTATTTATGTTTCTCTCTTTCATTATGTTTAGTTAAGTTTATTATGTCAATGTGAAAAGGTTACATTAATGGTGTAAGAATAAGTATAGTGTAAACTCAACATGGACTTTAATATTTAATACTAACATGTTTTGTATTTGTTATCTTATTCACTCTTAATACTTTGCTTGTTAAATGGTTAATCTAGATTTATGTTGTATAACCCTTGGTACAACAAATACTTCATCCTTTCATAACCAACTGTATGGTATAACCGACACCTGTGTTATGAAAGGAACTTGATTTGTTGTTAACATAAATTAACATCATGAATACCTGACAACATTTACAAGTATTAGCATTATTCGAATAAGATAACTAATGTAATCATGTTAACAATTTATAATCCGATTGGAACCTCCTTTGTGTGTGGTTTCCAGTTGAGTAATAAAAAGAGTTTATACTATACTTATTTGAAATACCATTAGTAGATCATCTAACCTTGATAATTGTTTTATCCTTGTTTAATCCTTACATCAATATCCCATAAAATTCTCATAAACTCTTTGTTTTATTATATATTATTTGTAATTTATATAGTTCACCTCCCTGTGGTTCGACCCCGGTCTTGCCGGGTTATTTATTACTTCGACACTTCTGCACTTGGGATAAGACATCAATCTTTTTATCGTGTCATTAAACATTATAATTCTTAGTTATAAAAGCGTATTACAACAAAATATTAGTTCTTCCAATTACATATTTATTTCCAGTAGCCAGGAGATAATCTTCTCGACTCGCCCATTCAATGGGGCATCATTTCCAATGACCAGGAAATAATTTTCTCACGGCTTGCCCATTCAACATGGCATTATTTCCAGTAACTAGGAAATAATTTTCACGGCTTGCCCATTCAACAAGGCATTATTTCCAGTAACTAGGAAATAATTTTTCGTGGCTTGCCCATTCATTAGGGCATTATTTTTGTCTACCATTCTTTTCTTTTTTTTTGAATTTTACACTAAAATTACAATCTACAAATTTTTTTTCCTACAATAATAAAAATTAAACTATTTAACTACTCCAAGGTGTCGAACACCTACCTGGTGTCTGTGCGCGTGAAGAGGTCACTTGTTGCTGATTAGGTCCTGTAGCCTCCTCTGCACCAACACAATTTACTTTGTCATTGTTCATTCATTTGAACCGGTAAAATTCTAAAACCAATTACTTATTTATTTTTCACAAAAGTCCTTATTCAATTTAACCTATCAACATCAATTTTCTTCAATTTGGCAAGATTTCTCAATAATATTATGAAACTTCATTTTCTAATTTTCTTCTCCTTTTAGCCGAAAATAACCTAAGGAAGAAAGTGAAGATTTTTCTTTTCTCTTTGAAAAATTCTTAATCCTTTCATATAATAACACTTATAAACCTATATCTTCCCATATTTTTCAAAAAATTGAATTAAAACCTCAAATCCCCTAAGTTATTCCTCTTTTGGCCAAAAGTTCAATTAAAATGGGGGGGGGGATTGTTTCTTTTATTTAAAATTAAACACTTACCCAACCATAATTCATGCTTTCTAACATGGCTAAATCACAATTTGCATTATTCCCATAATTTATAACATACATCCACAACTTCACATAATCATAATTTTGCATAATCCTTCATCAAACATAAAATTAGAGGAATTAATCAATTGGAGCATGTTATTTACCTCACTTTGATAAGGATTCAAGGAAAGAATGCAAGAAAAATTAAGTTTTTCTTCTCCTCCCTCTTCAAACCCTAGCTTGAAATTCTTCCTCCAAAGCACTCACCACCTTAAAATCACCCCCTCTTGATGTTTAACTAAGTTAATCACCCTAATCACTCACTTTAATTGGTGAAACCAACAAGAATTTGAGTAGAAAAATCACACAATTCCTCCCCCTCTCTTTGTTTCAAACTCACGGCCAAAAGAGAAAAAATATGAAGCATTTATAGTCTAACTTTTAACTATTTACACATTGGCCCTCATTACTTCTTAATTCTATTTTTGTCTCTCAACTCTTCTTTTTACTTAATTTACACCATAACATCTTATCTTTTACTCTATTGTATCCATTTACTATACTTTAAATCCTTTTATTTAATCTATTCGATATTTTATTTATTTTACTCAAATTATAATTTATCGGGTTTTCACATCAACCAATGGTGACCACCAAACATCTTCACCAATAGCAAGCATGACATATCAACTAATGACTCAATGTTCTAAAAAATATTTTCCTTCTCCATGAGGTAAGTTCAGGTGAACAAGTCTAAAAATACACTTAATAACCAAGTTAGAAGATTGGTCCTAAAGACATACTAAAAGCAATATCTTTTTATGTTATACATAGAAACTTTTATTCATACATTATCTTTTCACCATTAACCATTCAACAGTGTAATTGCTTATATTATTTTCTCTTCCTATGCATTATTTTTCTCTTCTACATTTACTAACTTAAGCTACGAACCAAGTCAAGTTCGAATTTGTTAAAATGTCTGCTGATCAGGTTTGTGAGATCAGACATATCTCTCAAACTATACATCAGAACAAGCTAAAATTTTACAAAGAGATACTAGACATATAAAACTATATTTTTGGTAAATTGCCAGGCCAAATGGAGTTTAAGAACATATTATTTCAGAGGGTCCAAGTTACTAGATAAATCTTGTCAAATCTACCAACTTAGACCTTTGTGTACTGTTTGGGACATACATGGAGCTAAATGTGGGGGTATTCTTCCAATTCAAGTTGGTATGGAAACTAGACATCTCAAGATTTCCAACCATATATCGTAGGCTTCATAAATCATCCAGATGAGAGAGAACGACATGTTTGAAGTTAGGAATACAAATATGCAAAAATTAAAGAATAAACATGAGTTTTCCTTTTATTTTTTTGAAGCAAAACAACCTTTCTTTTGAGGAAAAGAGATCGTACACTGACTTATAAAAAATTAACTGGCTTTATGGCGTCATTCATATACTTAGGGTTCTTAGATACTTTATCTCTGGATCCAAGTCTTTTTCCAATACTTTGGTTCTTAGATACAAGGTTACCTTTGGTTCAAGGTTCTATCAAACCTGATTTTCAGCTTTTTGAGTTGTTATCTACTTCATTTGGGGTTGCTTGACCACGTGATCAAGATGTTCACATCTATTGATATTAGAGCTAGGCTCTAAAAATTAGGTTATATCCTTTATTTTCTTCTTGTTAGTTTTGGCTTCCTTAGGTTTAGCTGTCTTTTATTCGGTTTTTCATTATTTTATGTCTAGAGCTTAGTAATTTATGTCTAAGGTTCTTTAAAAAAAGGGTTTTGTTTTATTTTATTGCTATCTCAAAATATATCAGTACTATAAAGAGTAAAAAAAAGTCTAAAAATCACTTTTGTCGAATCTATCACAGTACATAAATAAGGGAGAATTTGGACCAAACCAATACACCAAATTTTATGTACTAGGTCCAAGAATCCTAATCGCACCCAATATATATTTTAAACTCATTTGGAGTCCGTTTGCTATAGTAACCAAGGTCAGGATTAAAACTTGTCATAATGGGTCTAATTTGCGTCAGTAATTCAAACTTGTTGTGCTGCTGTTATTTTTCAATTATGATAGTATAATAACATCATAATTAATATATTTAGGTGTCATTTAAGTTTTTTTATATAACCTTTGCATCTTTTTTTCTTTCACATCTTAAAAAACATCTATTTTTTGTACAAATTTGCTTGTTACTCGTGAAATTGTAATCGTAGTTTTGTCTTTACTTCTTTTCATATTTTTCTTACTTCTTGAGTCATATACACATACTTGGATACACTTTTATGGCTGTTATGTTTAGTGTTGATTTCAATTCTACTAGAGTCAAAGAAAGGTGAGACAAGAGGAAAAAGGTGTAACGAGCATATTTGGGTGAAACATGAGAGGAGTATAAACACATAAGGGAGTGAGTGAGGAATATATATTTCTTGTCAACTAACAAAATTTTCAGATTCAAAGATGTGGAAGACAAGTAACAATATGGCACCACAGAGAGGAGACAATAAAATTACAACTCAGTTATGTATTATGAATCAACTGATGAATCACCAATAAATTTAGAGATAGGTTGGAAAAGCAACATGTTAATGATCATGTTAGGGTTCAAATTAGGTCTGAGTGAAGAGAATTTAATGTTAGAGGGGCTATTAAACAAGTTAACACTAATATGGATGAGTTTGTGGCTGATAATGTGGACATGAATGATGTTGATTTTGAAGATGTGTTTATGGGACATGGGGAGCATTTTAGATAACAACAAAATTGTCAGTATGTAAGGGAAAGATATGGTGATAATTTTGGCCAGAGAGGTAATTATAGGTACTAGGACCATAATGCCAAGTTAGGTGGAGATTTGAGTATAATTAAGTTGAAAATACCGTCTTTTCAGGGGAAGAATGATCCTGAAGTTTATTTAGAATATGAGAAGAGGTGAGTGAATTTTTTAGTGTCATAATTATCTGGAACCTAAGAAAGTCAAGTTTGCTATGATTACTTTTACTGACTATGTTATTGTGTGGTGGGATTAGTTAGTGAGAAACTGCAGGAGGAATTATAAGAGGCAAGTTGATACTTGAGATGAGATGAAATCCCTTATAAGGAGGAGATTTGTGCCTACCCATTATTATAAAGAATTATATAAAAGGTTGTAGAGTATAAGTCAAGGTGCAAAGAGTGTTAATGAGTACTTTAAAGAGATGAAACTTGCTATGATTTGAGCTAATGTTGAGGAGGATAAAGAGGCTACTATAATTAGATTCGTGAATGGCCTTAATCATGATATAGCTCGTATTGTGAAGTTACATCATTATATGGAGTTGGAGGAGATGGTACATATGGTCGTGAAGGTGGAGAAACAACTTAAACAGAAAGGTACCAATCGACAAAGCCAACTATTAAGCCCTTTGAGACCTTGAAAACCCAATTGGAAGGCTAACACTAAGGGTGGTCCATCATAGCAGAATGAGTAGGGCAAGGTCGAATACCCTAGAGAAAAGAAAGACACCTCAGTCATTGTTAAAGGTAACAATGTTACTCCTACTTTTCGTAATCATGATATTAAATGCTTTTGTTGTCTGGGTTTTGGTCATGTTGCTTTATAGTGTAAAAAAAACATTATGATTATGAAAGCTAATAATGAGGTTGAGACTGACGGGGAGGAAGAAAAGGAAAAGATGCTATCATTGGAGGATATCAATGATGTTTGTGTTGGGAATCTGATTGAGGGAAAGACACTTGTGGTGAGGAGAGCACTAAATATGCATGTCAAGATGGATGATTCAAAGGTCAGAAGGAGAATAAATTCCATACGAGATGTCATGTTCATAATAAGTTATGTAGCTTAATTATAGATGGTGGTAGTTGCATTAATGTAGCTGTTATTAAATTGGTGAGAAAGTTGAACTTACATACTACCAAACATCCTATACCTTATAAATTATAATGGTTGAATAATGGTGGTGAAGTGAAAGTGAATAAACAAGTTTTGATTGTTTTTTCTATTAATAAATATTGTGATGAGGTGTTATGTAATGTTGTGCCAATGCAAGCTAGTCACTTGTTGCTTGGTAGACCATGGTTGTATGATAGGAGAGTTATGCATCATAGAATGACAAATAGGTATTCATTTGAGATGAATGAAATACTTATAACTTTTGTATCTTTGACACCTAAGTAAATATATGAGGAGCAACTAAAATTGAAAAAGGAGAAAATGGTTAAAAAAAGAGAGCTTGTATATCAGAGGGACCTTCTTTGCTAACAAGGTTTTTGGTTTTGATGATGATGCTATTCTTTTTCTTGATATAGATTTTTTTACCTTAAAAGATGTTTTCCATGATATAGATTTGAGGTCAAGTCTTTTTAAAGAAGGGGAGGATGATATGAACCAAGTTAGGTTCGAAATTTGGCTTTAAAATATCCGCTGATTAGTTTTGTAAGATCATGTATATCTCTCAAATTGTACATTGTAATGAGCTAAAATTTTATAGGAAGATACTAGAGACATGGAATTATAATTTGGTAAATTTATAGGTCAAATGGAGTTCGAGAACATATTATTTTAGAGGGTCAAAGTTACTAGACAAATCTTATCAAATATGCCAAACTAGACCTTTGTGTACTGTTTGGGACATATATTTAGATATAAGTGGAATTGTTATGTGATTCAAACTGGTCTAGAAACTAGACATCTCAAGCCTTCCAACCATATATGGTAAGCTCAACAATTCATCCAGACAAAAGAGAACGGTGTGTTTGAAGTCAAGATTGAAAATCTGCAAAAATATTCAAAAATTAGAGATTCATGCTACATGGAGGAATTTTAACATGAAGACTTTGTTTTTATTATCCTATTTTATTTATTATATAATTTTTAATAATTAATTTTAATTTGGGTTTGTTCTGGCCACTTAGACATTGTTTTAGGAGTTTATTTCATTATTAAACTTATGTTAGTTGATTACTAGTTTAGACTCATTAGCTTGCAAATAAAAAAGGATCCATTAGGGTTAGTTAGAGAAGAGTATATTATGTTTTTTTAGCTGTAAATTTAAGTAGTAAGTTGGAGAATAAACGTGTGTCTTCCTTTTGTTTGTTTATGACAAAACAACCTTTTTTTGTAAGGACAAAGATCGTACATTGACTTATAAAAGATTAACTGGCTTCGTGGATCATTTACATACTTAGGGTTTTTAGATACAATGTTATCTTTATGTCAAAGTCTTTTTCCAATACCTTTGGTTTTTAGGTACATGGTTACCTCTGAGTTAAAGTTCTATCAAACTTGATTTTTAGTTTTCCGGGTTGTTATCTACTTTGTTGGGGGTTGCTTAACCACATGATCAAGAGGTTCGCATCACTTAAGTATTTGAGGGTTAACTGAGTGTTGAAGTTGTGCAAACTTTCACTTTTAAAATTAATGATTTGTATTATAGTTAGTAAAGGTGTTGTCCTAAAAAATTAAAGTGTTTAAAACTTAATTACCTAATCAAAATAAGTTATTTAACTTTAAATTAAATTTATATGGTTTGAATTCACTAAAAGAATTAAACTAATCTAAGCTAGTTATTATCAAACATAACAAAACTATTAAACATACTAGTTTGACTAAATTAACTAATATATAATTTAACAATAAGTAATTAAAAATAGGGTTTTGTTTATAAATTAAACTAACTAAAAACAACTTAAAAAACTAAGAAAACAAAAGAAATCAATTTTGAAAAGTAAACAGCATAATCGACATAATGTAAAACATATAAAGATAAAATTTTAATTTTAATTGTAAGAAGGTGTTCCTTAAGGATAATTAAACATTAATCATTTAATTTATAATCATGAATAAGTCAACCAAAACATGTTTTCTAATATAATTTATGATCATGAAGAAATCAAAAATGCAAAACAAGTTTTTCTACTTATCTTTACTTTTTAGTTAACCTAGCACCCATATATCAATTAAACCTAATCATATAATAACTTTCATTAAGCATACAATATTTAATTATGTGATAGCATTAAGATTAAGATATGTGCAATTAATTTATGATAATTAAACACGTACATAGAGTTAATATAAAAAATAATTATGTTGTTCAAATAACAAATAATCAAACATGAGTTCAAAAATTATATACTCTTACTACTTCAGTTAATTAGTCATGCATCTGACATAAAATAATCAACCAATAATAGATTTAAAATAAAAAATACATATTGTGCATCATATAGAATTTTGATCATCAATCATCAAGTTTAATCATAGAAAAATATAAGATAAATATGTATCACAATCGGATATAAAATAATTTTAAACATGAATCCTTATGGTAATCTAATAACCAAGAGCATTAGCCTTTTAAAATTAAAAATTAAGCTTGCATATAATTCATGTGTCGTAACTTCAAAAAAAAAAAATTACAACAATAAAATCCTCTTATGTTCTCATTTTCTATGCAAGTGATCTGTTTTTTTATAAAGGTCAGGGTCGATTATAGGGGATTGAGGAGGTGGAGAAGTTTTTCTAGTTAATAACTAATTCTTAATTAGATCACTTTAAAGTTTTCTTATACTAATTTTGATTTCTTGAATTGTGCATTGATTTTAACCTTATAGAAGAGTCTTCCTAGTCATGTGTGACCCTTTTCATATCATTAATGACTTCTGATGCGAACCTCTTGATCACGTGGTCAAGCAACCCCCAACAAAGATGATATTTCTCTAAGAAAGTCGAAAATTAGGTTTGAGAAGTGTGACACAATGAAAACCTATCCTAAGGCACCAACACTATCGGAATTGAATCGAATGACGCCACATGGTTAGTTATACCTTGATAAGTCAGATTTGATCTTTGTCCCAGCAAAGATAATGTGTTGCATCACGCAAAACATAAGTTTATTTCATAATCCATGGCCACCTTCTTTTCAGCATACAAAACACTTATATAATGCTTCAAATAACCCTAATAGATCCCTATATATGGGCTGATTTGAGTCCACTTGCAAAATTGATTCAAATAAGTAATAATAAACCAGAGACTAAGAAGAAAATAATAAAAATCCAAAATTAATATCCTAGATATGTTAGAATTAGATTTGTCACCCTTAAAAAGTCCCATTTAAACTAAGAAATCTGATCTGAATGTGAAATTAATTCTGAAATCTTCTTGCCTTGTTGTGTTTGGTTTCCTTGTTTTACATGGACAATTAATGTAGAAAACCTCCCTCTTTTATACCTGCCAATTTAGTTTCTTTTCTAGACTAGGAAAATAATTAATTAATCCTTCCTAGCTTAGGAAATTATATCTGGCAAGCCCCCCTAGCATCCTTTGTTGATAAGGAAACTTCCTTCTTTGTTAATAATATTCTCCTAAATAATAGGGAGAGTAATGAATGAAATTTCCTTGAATTTTAGGAGAATATTTTACTGATTTAAGTCCTCGTAAAATTAGGAAATCAACCCCAAACATTGATCCCAACATTTTAATTAACCCAAGTCAACTTTAGACCCCATGTGGCCTAAATCCATATTCATTAATAGGGACCAAATCAGACCCAAAATACAATTTAAATACACTTTTTTCGCTACCAACATCACATGCATAGCTTATCCTGATTTGGCTAAATTACCTACCAAAAGAATTGGGTCGAACCCATCATCCATAAAAACCTCAATCTGACCGAATACATCCCTAGGTAAAACCCCATTATAAAAAACCCAAGGCTAAACCATATACTGAATTGTATCAACAACCAATCTCAAACACATAATTAAATGCTTAATATAAGAAATCCAAGGTTGAACCTGAACTGTATCATCCCTTCCCTCTTCAAGAAGATTCACCCTCGAATCTTGAATAGGATTAGTAGCGACTTTATTAGCCTCTCGTTTAAGCCTTTAGAATTCTCTTATTGCTAACACCTTTCTCCAACAGTACTGTATGAAGTAGTGACTGATAAGAATTTAAATAAGCACATCGTACTAACCACTTGTGTACATACTTTTGAATGATAACCACAACGGTTCTCCTTCATCTTTCATTCTTTTGGCGTTGTACCTCTTTTTCCCATGAAGCTTGAAATTCATAGAATAATCTTCTACACTTATCAACTTCTAGTTCTAAAACCCCAAAACCATGGCTTAGTTTTTTGCATCCTTGAGCTAGAATCCTCCTTCGTTCCCTCTCCCTTACTAAATATATGACACAAATAGGAAAAAAAGAAGAAGAAGACGAAGGCACAACAAGAATAGAGTTTACTACATAAAGAACACTGATTTAGACTTGAACTTGCAAATCTAACTTTTGTTTGGACCAAAACTAATAGAAAACAAACATATGTGAAAGTAATGAAAATGACTAAAACAACAACCAAATATCCCAAATATAACGATAATATACTAGTAGGAATGAAATCAACATAAACAAAACAAATTTTGAAAGCTAACTCAAAACAGACTCGTTACGGCAACACAAAACCCAATTCTGGAACCTAAAGAAAAATATATCCAAATTACCTCAAATTTAGAAACTTTTGCAATTAGGACCCCCAGTAAACATAATATAAAATTTAAGCTGATTCCGAGTTGAATTGATATATAGACACGAAACAACCTTTTTAAAACTCGAATTTAGAACCTAGGCCTAACGATGTCCAAATGACTTGAAACTTGATATTTAGTGCGATTTCACACTAAATAACCAGAATATTTTTGAGTTAATTACAATAAGTTTTGATATACTGTCGCGAAACAGATGTGTTACAGACTTGTTTTAACCCAAATAATGTTTTCTAATTGCTTCCTCTTGTTTTTACTCTAATAAGAACACAATAAACACAAAATAACAAGGATAAACACAAGAAAGAAAACAAACACTGACCTGAAACAAAACAAAGATAGATGAAGAGAAACTGATGTGAAACAAATAGATAACGAAAACAAAAAGGATATAACTTGATTCCGGAGCCTAGCTCTGATACTAACTGATGCGAACTTCTTGATCATGTGGTCAAGTAACCCTCAACGAAGATGATACTTCCCCAAGAAAGCTGAAAATTAGGTTTGAGAAGTGTGACACAATGGAAACCTATGCCAAGGCACCAACACTATCAGAATTGAATTGAATGACGCCACAAAGTCGGTTATACCTTGATAAGTCAGCTTTGATCTTTGTCCCAGCAAAAATAACGTGTTGCATCACGCAAAACACAAGTTTATTTTATAAATCCATAACCACCTACTTTTCAGCATACAAAACACTTATATAATGCTTCAAATAACCCTAATGGATCCCTATTTATAGGCTGATTTGAGCCCACTTGTAAAATTGAACCAAATAAGTAATAATAAACCACAAACTAAGAAGAAAATAATAAAAATAATAAAAATCCAAAATTAATATCCTAGATATGCTAGAATCAAATTTGTCACCCTTAAAAAGTCTCAAATATACTAGAAAATCTGATCTGAATGTGGAATTAATTCTAAAGTCTTCTTACCTTATTGTGCTTGGTTTCCTTGTTTTACATAGACAATTAATGAAGAAAATCTCTCTCTTTTATACCTGCCAATTTAGTTTCTTTTCTAAACTAGGAGAATCATTAATTAATCATTCCTAGCTTAGGAAATTAGATTTGACAAACCCCCCCAAGCATCCTTTGTTGACTAGGAAACTTCCTCATTTGTTGATAATTATTCTCATAAATAATAGGAAAAGTAATGAATGGAATTTTCTTGAATTTTAGGAGAATATTTTATTGATTTAAATTTTTGTAGAATTAGGAAATCAACCCCAAATAAATCTGATTTGATTCCAACATTTTAATTAACCCAAGCCAATTTTGGACCCTATGTGGCCCAAACCCATGTTCATTAATAGAGACCAAATCAGACCCAAAATACACTCGAAATAAACTTTCTTTGATACCTAAAAACATCTCATACATAACCTATCATGATCTGACTGAATTACCCACCAAAAGAATTAGGCCGAACCTATCATCCATAAATACCTCAATCTGACCGAATACATCATTAGGTAAAACCCCATCATGAAAAACCTCAAGCTGAACTGTATACTGAACTGTATCAACAACCAATCTCAAACACATAACCGAATAATCACAGTTTCTCAAAATTTCCAACTATAAACCCATATAAACATAACATATATGTTCTACTAGTCCTTAGCCAGAGAAAAAAATGAAAAAGTCAAGGCTCATAAAACATAGGTTAAGCAAATAAAAGATAAATAAGCTCAAAATGGCTCATTAATGGATAACATGCTCTACATTGGCCTTTTAGGTTCAAATGGTTAAATTCTTACTTACCCTTATCATGTTCATGCATATATGTAATATAAATGTAATCTCTACAAGATATTAAACAAGTTTTGGAAATACATAACCTTTGAATGAATATCACACATCAAATATTCATGTTAGAGTCTTAAAAACTCATAAAAGTTAAAATCATCTACTAAGCTAACAAGACATATTTTCAAAGTCAATCCCTAAATTAATTAAGCTTTAAATATTACGAGTAAACCTTTTTATTTAGTTTATACCTTCTTCAAACTCACCTAGTTTAAGGACTCATGAAATCAATACCCCAAATATAAAACAATTTAGGATGAAATTCTTACAAGATTATCATCATTCTTGCATGACAACCTACTTAAATGATCAACAATATGGTTCTTAACTAATTTCTTGTTGTTTATTTCAAGATCAAATTCTTGCAAAAGCAAGATTCAACTTATTAATCTAGGCTTTGACTCTTTTGATATAAAAGGTGTTTAAGAGTTGCATGATCAGAAAACACGATCACCTTAGTTCCAAGCAAGTATGATTTAAACTTTTTAAGTGCAAAAACTATATCAAACAAATTTTTTCATTGTATGATAGTTGCATTAAGCCTAATCAAATGTGTGTGATGCATAAGAGATAACATGTAAATTCCAGCCAACTCTTTGACCTGACACAACTCTAACTACAAAGTCACTTGCATAACATACTTAAAATAAAGGTTTTAATTTGGTGGTTGCACAACGTGTTGAAGTTAGTTTCTTTTTAAGTTCATTAAACACATATTTACAAGTATTGTCAAACATAAACTTTGTATCCTTCACCAATAATTTGCATAGGAACAATGTTATTTTTAATAGTTCTTGATAAATCTTTGATAGAAACCTGTATGTCCAAAAAAAGAATGAACTTCTCGCTCACTTATGAGATAAGACAAGTAAAAGATAATATCTATTTTAGCTTTATCAACTTCCAGACCTTTAATAGAAACTACATGCCCTAAAATTATTTCTTGTTCAACCATAAAATGACATTTTTAGTTTTCATAAATCTTTTAAAAATAAGAGTTAAGTTTTCAAGACATGTATCAAAATAATTATCATAAATAATAAAATCATCCATAAAAATCTTTATGATTCTTTCTATATAATCTTAAAATATAATCATCATTCATCGTTGAAAAGTACCTAGTGCATTACATAAACTAAAAGGCATTCTCCTATACGTGAAAGTACTAAAAGGGTAAGTAAAAGTAGTCTTTCTTCTTCAGGTGCAATAACAATTTGATTATAACCACAATATCCATCAAGAAAGCAATAGTAAGACTTACCCATCAATCTCTCAAACATTTAGTCCCCAAAAAGGTAAGGGAAAATGATCTTCATATGCGTTCAAGTTCAATTTGCGATAATTAACACACATTCTCCACCCATTTTTAATGCGTGTAAGGACAAGTTCAACATCTTTATTTTATACAATAATAATCCTTAATTTTTTAGGAACTATATAAATTAGACCTACCCATTTGCTATCCAAAATAGGATAAGATTACTCCAACATCCAAAAGCTTTAAAATTTTAGCTTTCATTATTTCTATCATAAACGGATTCAAACACCTTTGCATCTCTCTTGTTGACTTTGAGTTCTCTGATTAAAGCATTTGATGTATACAAGTAAAAGAGCTAATTCTTTTAAAGTCATCCAAGTTTCATCTAATTACGGTTTATAGTCATGGAGATACACACAAGTCTATCTTCTTACATGTCTGTCAAGTTCTTTGTAATGATCATATATAACATCACATTCTTACTTAAAAAGATATACTTTAAGTAATTGAGTAAAGGTTCTAATTCAAGCTCGTGTGCTTGCAAAACAAAAGGTAAAAGCCTCTTGCGAGAGATAAAATAATAATGAAATTATATATGTATGACATAGCTTATAAAGCTTGCAATATCGTGACCGAATAAACCAAATCATCATTGATAACTAGCCCTATTTTTGTACAAGTCAAATCCAAACTTTGGCTTATCGCCACTTTTGCTACATACAAATAACATAATATATATTACCAGGAAATATTATGACACTAAAAATATTGAATTCAACTATTTCACCATCAAGTTCCATAGTTAATGTTCTTACGTACACATCAATCTTAGTTTTAGCTGTTATAAGAAATGATCTTCCTAAAAGAATAAGTGATGATTTAGTTGAGTTATCATCTTTAACGGAAAAAAATAGACCTTTAACTTGCACTAACACGTCATCAAACATGACAATATAATAAACAAATGAATGATCAACAAATTGAATAATAATACCAGTTTCAATTAAAAGACCAAGGTTAAGATTTTCATAAATAAATTCCAACATTACACTAATCGAAGCTCTTAAGTGACACATAACCTTTTTAAAACTTGTATCACTAATATAACTAGGAATACAAAATGAACCTTTATATTTTTCTTGGAGTGGGAATTTCTTTTGAATAATAGTAAATACATTTTCTCAATATACTTACTATTTCATTACCTTTGAGTTTCTCATTCCTTTTTGTTATGCACAACTTCTTAAGAAATTTTGCATAGTAAATGATATGCTTAATTGCATCAAAGAGTGGAATATTGATTTTAACATTTCTAAACATCTCTAAAATCTCCTTCTCTTGTTCTTCTCTCTCGCGTAACCTAAAAAGGTGAAGTTAGCTTAAAGGGATTGAAAGGTTGAGAATTTACCTCAGGTGGCATGAAGAATGGTTTGGTCATGTTTTGAGAAGTTCTAGAAGGTTCGATCATAAATGGGGATGTTTTGACCTCAACTTTTATTTAATCTTTCAATTTGTTAATATACTTTTCTGGTCCTCCCAATGATTTCCCCCCCCCCCCCAATGTGATAACATATTTATTCTCTCTACTAAGCATAGCTTGTAAAGGCAACTTTCCAAAAACTTGTGATTTCAACTTACTAACAACTTGAACTTGTTGTCCTATTTGTTTCTCCAAGTTTTGGATACTTAACCTTATTTTATGCTGAAATCACTTCATATTTGTTGTATTGACAAGGTATTTGAACCAAGTAATTTCATCATCTCCTTCGTATCCTCAATTTACGTTCCCCTATTTAATTGATTAACTTGGGGTTGTTGTGGTATAGGTTGATATTGTGTATGTTTTTGGTTTATGATTCAAAATCACCTCATTGATTTTCATATCTGGATTTGAACTTATAAAAATCTTGACTTTATGTCAAATTTTAAAATATTGACAAGTGGTGAAGTCTTTCGATTAGACATGTTTTATTGAGAATAAAATATCTAATCTATTGAAGTATTTTATTGAATGATTTATATTTTATGATAATTCTTGGTGCACCTTTTTTTATTTCAACTTGATTTATGTGTAAAAAGCGACACACAACCATGGTAATTTATTAGTTCTTATAGAATTCTTAGTTATAGTAATTCATTGATTTAGTTTTATAATATATGAATATTTTGATTTTTCTTTTCATTGAAATAAATGTATAATTTATAAAATCATAAAGATTAATTGACTAATTTTGCTCAACTATAGATACTGAGTTATAATTGACTCACGTTTAATTACACTATCTAAGAGTTGTTACACAATTCAAAAATATTATATTTTAAAAAACTCATTTGTTAAAATCGTATACACGTATCATCAAATAATTCAGGAATCCTGCCATTCCTACTTGACGAAGCCTTTATTCAGGAAAAAAAACACAAATAAAAAAGAAAAAAATATTATTCTAATTAAAAAAAAAGAATACACGTATCATCAAATAATAATCCAGAATAGCAGATGTCATAAGAAACTAATCTAATAGTTGTTATTATTATTATTTTTTACGAATACTCGTATCAATGCAAATAAAGCCTATGCCGATATTTCTTTTTAATGGTCCTGTATCAACATTTCATCTAATTAAGATATTTTTTTTTAAAAAAAGATATTTACATTTACTTTGAAAAAATTATCAATATTATTTTGGAATCGAGTATCATTTCATTGTATTAAAGATGGATGAAGATATGATCTGTTCATAGATGGAATAATGGATCACTGGACAAGGGATGATTATTAAATAAACTGATGACTTGATTAATTTAACTCTTAACCCATTCGATTCTTCCAGTAACAGTTCAACACATAGTCAAGGAAGTTGCTACTAGCTCCAGAATACAAACCTTACAATTTTCCCACGAGATTCATGGAAAAGATTCAAGTATCTACGTTAATTTGCAGTATTTAATTCTTGTCCTGGAGACAATGAACACGAAAGTCAGCACAGAACTTAAGACAAAGGGAGGTGTCCTGTCCTATGTAACTTTCTTGCACTAGATTTGCCTTAATGGACATATTAACAACTGTAGATGTTAGAGAAGAAATAAAGAAAAGTCAGCAGAGAGAAATTAATGAGATGAACCGGCCAGGGAAGGAGACGGTGCTTGCAATAAAAGACAAGGGGCGGGACACGGTGTCAGCTGACAAAGTATAGAAAAAGAGAAAAATATGAAGGAGAGGGGACGGAGATTGCCACGGCAGAGAGGGTAAAAGCAAGGTGCATAGGCAATCAAAGCACACATAGAAGAAATCGGCCAGCAAAGTGGCAAGTATCGCCAATACAGAAAACAAATGAGAAAAACACGGACCCCATATGGCTTTCAGCTTCTAATTATCAAGAGAATGAAGAAATACAAATAGTACCGCCACTACTACCTTTCTCCTCCCTACTATTCAGAGAAACACACTCACACATTCACGGAGATAGAAAGAAAGAAAGAGCAGTTTTAGCTTGTGTGATGCACAAGAAGTAGCGCAACAAACCGGCATCTCCATCTGGTATTCCTCCCCCGTTGCACTTCAATTTCAAACGTTACATTGCAATTTGAGCAAACCAATGTTTGTTACGCACCGAGGGCGTGGCGTGGCGGTGGTGGAAGAAACGGATCAAAAATTTAAGAAGAGCAAAATCAGTAATGGTATCACAATATTCATTGCATAGGTGGACACGGGACACCTGATTGTTAACTTTGTTATTTGTCTTCTTCTAGACTGTGTTGTCAGCCAGTCACAAGCAGGGGCAAGGCCAGGGCCTTTTTCTCTTTCTCATTTTTACTTACATCAATCTTGTTTTTAGCGAAAATGAGAAAGGGGGAGACGGGTAAGAAGAGGAGTGTCGCTGGCGAAGCAAAGACGTCAGGAAGTCATGAGGTTGGAGTACTTGAGACCACAAAATGGGTCAAAAATGGCTTGCCTCCTCCTCCTCACAACCCCCAAGGTTTTTTTTTCCCTCCAAATTTTCCCATTTTCTACTTTTATTTCTTATTACCATCCTTATTTTGTTATACATTGTGAAATATTTAGATGGTGTTTTCTGTAGACATAGAGAGAGCATAAATTTTCTTTAATGTTTCAGTATGTTTTTCTTTCTTATTTCACTCCTTTTTTTTTATATATAAAAAAGAAAGTTTGTTATGTCTCTTCATTCAACCATAATTGGGAACCTGAAATGATATTTTTTTAATTTTGGGATATGTGAATTTAATTTCGTAGTTGATCTTTTTTAATCTTTATATATTCATGATGTCTCAGAAAATAAAAACGATCTATATACTGAACTGTGGTATGCATGCGCCGGTCCTCTAGTTTATGTACCGCGAGTTGGTGACAAGGTTTTCTACTTCCCACAGGGTCACCTGGAACAGGTTCTACCTTTTTCTGTTTAATTGCTTTTTTTTTTCTTTCTGGAATTTATCTGTCACTTGATTTTTTTGCACATTTCAATGGTGTGTGTGTGTGTGTGATGAAGAAACAAGATTTTATTCCATTTTGTTTCGTACGAGAATTATTGCCTTGAATTGTTTCCATCAACGAGTGTGAATTTAAAAGAAACAAGACAAGATTACTTCTACTGGATTCCCAAAATGTTTTAATGCATTACAAGATGGTTCTGAATTCGTTTGTAATACCCACACAGAAGTTTAGAAAACTAAATGTTAATTTTATTTGCCATGTACGTTTCATTTTATATGGTGTTCTGTAATCTGCTACAGGTTGCTGCATTCTTGAATGAAGATAGTAAGACGGCAATGCCCATCTACGATTTACCTTACAAGATCCTCTGCAAGGTCGTCCATGTTCAACTTAAGGTATGCCACATTCAGGGCATTGTTTGTTTGTTTTATTTATTTGGAATGATGTGTGTGAATTATATGGTCTGAGAATCAGATAGGTTAAAAATTTGTTGCATTTTGTGAAGTTATGGAGTCTTGTAGTGTTCTAAGTGTTTATTGTCATCTTGCAGGCTGAAGCTAAAACAGATGAGGTGTTTGCCCACATAACTTTGCTTCCAGTAGCAGAGGTTAGCTAGCTGCTGATATTGTGATCCAATCTGCAATATGTTATGTTCATAAATGAGTGGATTCATTTGGTTTTTCGACGATGGTATTTCTATTTATATTCAGATCTTATTGATTAGTTAATATACATGACTGTACTCATTTTCTTGACAATGGAAAATCAGGAAATAAAATTTGTCCATTAAACTTCCATGGAGATGCCCGAATAATTTTCCTAAACCTTGTTTATAAATGTTTTGTTATTTACCTCAGCTATCACAATTTTTATGTGTTGTTTGCCTGCAGGGAGATGAGCTAAGCTCAAACAAGGATGGAGAGTCCCTTCTGTTGCATAGAAAAACTCGTGTGCTATCCTTTACCAAGAAACTTACTCCATCTGACACAAGCACACAAGGTGGATTCTCTGTTCCAAAGCGACATGCAGAAGAGTCCCTTCCACCTTTGGTTAGTATCCTTACAGTGATTTATTTAAGCAATCAACAACATCAAATCATACTGTACAGTCTGAACCCGTTGAGCTGTCATTTTTACTCATTAAACTACACATGATTTTCTTAGATAACTTCTTTGTGTTAGGCAGATGGGGATCAATTCCCCTATTGAATAATTGCAATTTGCCAACCTATGATGAACTATTTGTACAAGGAGATTTTGTATTCACATGTTATAGTGGTGGTGCAGGACAAGTCTCAGCAACCCCCAGCACAGGAACTTCTCGCCAAAGACTTGCATGGTTCTGAATGGCGCTTTAGACATATCTATAGAGGTAAATCCTACTTAACTATAGATCTCGAAACATCTAGGCCTGCAATAATTCATATGTACTTCTATTTGTCAATGCAGTGTTCAGGGACATGCATGATCATGTGAGCTTATTTGTGTGTGAAAAAGGAAGCATAGCTTCTTCTTTTTTTTTCTTTTTTTTTTATCTTATGTCCATATTATCATGTTCATATGGATGAAGTGTTTTTCTTTCAAGATTCAAAATGTTCTTCTGTTTCTACATAATGCTGAGGGAAAAGAAAAGGAAAATGTATTTAGCTTTCAAAATGAAATGACAATAGGCTCACTTCAATTCCTGTGTAATAGTCCACAATGAATTAACACCAATAAAAAATTTATCATATGAATCTCTAATGTTTTGTGGAAAATATTTCTTTTTAACCTTTGTTTTTGCCTGAATCATTGTAGGCCAACCAAAGAGGCATTTGCTTACTGGTGGTTGGAGCACATTTATCTCTTCAAAAAGGGTTGTTGCTGGGGATTCTTTTATCTTCCTTCGGTAATCTCTCTCTCTCTCTCTCTCTCTCTCTCTCTCATTGGTGTTTGTGTGTCAAAGGATTTGACATTTACTTAAATAATCTTTTTATAACTGATGTTTTCATGTATCCACTAAGCACTGCCTTCAGTGACTAACAATGATAAATTTTGAGGCTATAAGTCCTGTTTTGTATCTATATTAATTTTAGAGTAATTGTAATATGTTACAGGTTCCAGTTTTATTGATATCTCTTGATTTGTCAGATGAATAACAATATTTGTTTTCAGAGGCGAATCTGGAGAACTTCGGGTTGGGGTCCGTCGAGCAATGAAACTAGAGAACAATTTATCAGCGAATGTCGTAACTGCCCATAGCATGCAACTTGGAATACTTTCCAGTGCTTCCCATGCCATTTCTACTGGAAGCATTTTTACAATCTTCTTCCATCCTTGGTGAGTAATAGTTACGTGATGATTTATGAAGTCTTTAGAAATGGGTCGTTGACTCTAGCAGTTGGAATGGGCTTGCTATGTTTTTATGATTTGAGAAAAGAACTTTTTATCTCTTTTTCAGGACAAGTCCTGCTGAATTTATCATTCCATTTGATCAATACATGAAGTCAGCTGAAATTGAGTACTCCATTGGGACAAGATTCATCATGCAGTTTGAAGGAGAGGAATGCACAGAACAGAGGTGCCAAAACTTTTGGAACATTTTGCACTCTTTAACATATTTGAAAATCTTAGGATTCCTGGATCTGCCAACTGTTAATGGCATTTTATCTGTTATCTGTGATGAATTTGGAAGAACAGCTTAGCTATTCAATATTACTGTGATTTCACATTCTATAAACAGTAAATACGTGACAACAATGCACAGTTATGGCATATAATTCCTTCCTTTTGTCATCAGTACCTTTAGGATCGAAAGATGTGAGGGCACTGTAGTTGGTGCTGAAGATGTTGATCATATTCGGTGGCCCAACTCAGAATGGAGGATTCTCAAGGTAACAAGCCATTTTCTATGATTTAAATACATTATCTAGCCTCTTAAATAGATTCCATTTTTTTTACTATTTAATAATCTTGAGCCTTTATAGGTAAAATGGGATGCTGCTTCAGATGCATTCGTGCATCCAGAACGTGTTTCTCCCTGGAACATTGAGCCTATAGAACCTATAAGAAAGAAGCATGCTTCTCTTGTACATCAAGGAAAGAAGGCATGTATAGCAGACAAATCACTGCCTAGGTTTCTTATCTCTGTCAAGGATGGTCAGTTGCTATTTATCCATGGCTTCTCCTAATAATAGAAAATTGGAAGTAAAGTGTTTGCTTCTGCAATTTATGTTCTGAAATTCCTTTTTACTATCAGGCTTATTGCATAGTTCAGTTGAGTATGCAAATCGAAGCCACTTAAAGGTCTTCCAAGGTCAAGTAGATAGGGATACGGGTGCTAATAAATTTGGTGCATTTAAACAGCCTACAATAGCACATTTGCTTTCCCCTCCAAATCCTGAATGGAACTTCTCACCAATCGGAAAAGATAATCAGGAGCAGTTTTGGATGCATGGCCCCGTTTATCCGTGTCCCAGCAGTACAGTATCATTTCCTGGTGGAAACATAGCAAGGCTGGGTAATCCTAATAGCTGGTGCTCCACACCTAGCTCTTATGGAGTCCATGATAATGCTGTTGGAAGCAGAAGCTTGTCAGTTCCATTTGTCTCTCACAATTCTGGGTCTCAGAAGTGGAGAGGTTTTGAACTGAAGCATGCAAACGAAGTTCCACTTGCTGCCCCGCACAGTGGTGGCAGCAGTTATATGCTTTTCGGTGTCAATTTAGAAAATAATCCACCGGAGCTCCCTTCACCACAAGTTGCCACTTCTGTTGTGCTTGAAAATCACAATTATGTTCCCCTAACATCTCAGTCGAGTGTTTCAGAGCCATCAAAGAGTACATCAGGTGTTAATTCTGATAAACAATGCAGGAACTGTTCCTCGGCTGCTATTCCTAGTTGCACAAAGGTATTCTATTGTCTCTAGTTTTTTTCTTTCTTTTGTTTTAGGAAGTAGACCTTTTGAATTGCATTTTTAGAGGAGCTGCATACATTAAGGCTTAATTTGGTAATGCTGTTTGTTTTTGCTGTAGTTGTGGCTTTTGGAATGTGTTTGGGAAAAATTATTGTTAAAAAGTGGTGCACAACTAAAATGAAAAAAAATTAAACTTTAATAAAAAATAATGAAAATATTATGTTGTAGCTAAAAAATTAACATGTTTTTGTTATTTTCAAGCATTTGTTATTTTTTTCATCAAGTGTTAAAAAAAAAGGCACATGCATGCTATTTCTTATTTATTTTACCCCAGATTTTTTTTTTAATATAATCTTAGAATGCATGTCAAGATTTAATAGGATAACATCAGAAATTAAAAAAAAAATAATTTGAATAGAGGATAATAATTGTACTTCCATTCTCCTCAAGACCCATCATGCTACAAACCAAGTAATAAATGGACAAACAATTTAAAATATATTAAAAAAACATTTGTGTTCAGAATTGTCCATTGCATAAGCATCAAATTGATGCTTGGTTCTAGATGTAGTTAAAAGTGTGTGGTGAGAGCTCTCTTTTTTATTTTTTATTAAACACTTTTGGTATTGTGGTGGGAGTAAAAGTTGTTGGGTTTCTCTAAACACATATATACAGTAGAAACAATAAATTTAAATTTTTTTAGGAGTCCCAAAGATCCCGTTAGACGTATCTAAAGTAGTTTAGACTTTATGTGAATATTACCTGAAGATTATATGTTCTTTTCGGCTTTGAATATTTACTTTAAGATTGGGTTGTCGCAAACCACAAACTGTCCAAATATCCAGTCTCTAATGGTAATTCACACAACCATCAATGAGAAATCTTCTAAACTCTTTTAGAAGAGAGAAATTGCTATACTTTTGAGTGCTAACTCTTTTATGTTTTAGGTGTTTATGTACTGTACTCTAGTCACATTAGAAAATACGAGGTATGACATTCTATTTATGGAGAAATTTAAAAACCCTATAAATAACAAAATACCATATTTCCCATTCAATAATATTACATATATTATTTTAAAATAATTTTATAAATTTATTCGATCAAGTCCATATTTGATTTTTTTCTAGGTCTAGAATTGTAATCATCTTTATTAATTATACTCTAGTCTTCAATTTTTAAAATGTATTTACAATTAAGTCACACTTGATTAGTCATCCCATTTTAATTTTTGACCAATGATTATTTTGTATGTGATCCATTAGATTTCCTAATAAGTTGATCAAAATATAAATTATAATCTTAAATAAAATAAGATTAAATAATTTAATTTATTATCAATTCAACAATTGATTGACTTATATTAGAAGATCAAATACAATATTTAGCAACCTGTCATGATCTTCTAAATATTAAGAAAGTCACAAGTGGTTTGACTTAACTTTTCGGTGACTATTTTCTTAGTGTAATTATTATCCCTTCATCATGAATGTTCTGATTTAGTTATTATAGTATGAAATATGTGTGATTTGTTAAATCATGTTAGTTTTCAACACTATAATAATTGATTATTTGAATAAGATTTAAAACTCTTTTTAAGATTTTATTCCACCTTGGCCATGAATTTCATAATCAATACTATTTGAGAATAGATGAAATATTTTCTCTAATTTACCTAGGATGATGAATCCTCTCTTGATTACTCAAATACTTTTATATAGTTTATGTTATACCCAATATCTTTTCATTTGCTACCCTTGATTAGGATAAAATGTGATCATGATCAAAATATAATACTCCATATATAAGATAACTTAGTGATCTCAAGTCTAAGAATCACTTACACAACTATTACGTGATCCTTTTCATAGACATGTGATTTCTTCATATGGAACTCTCTTGTGGACCAATTCAATTTACATGTCATTTAACAAGTACTTGCATATTAGTTTTAGGTATCCCACATATCTCAGTTTATGAGAGCAGCTGATTTCTTCCATAAAGGAACATAATATACATTGGTCTTAACAACTTTAATTAATGTCCAATTTTAATAGAACACTGACTAGGAATATTTAGGAATAATGTTTTGATGCAATATAAATCTCATAATTATAACAATTTTATATCTTTTCTTTCTATAATTTCTCTAATAAAATAGAATCACCTAAATAAATGATGCGAACCTCGTTATTACATGGTCATGCAATTCACAATTAAGATTGAGATCTGATCTCGAAAAGCTGAAAGAGGTTTGATAGGAGTGTGACATAATGAAAACTTGTCCTAAGACACCAACACTATTGGAATGAAGTTGAATGACGTCACGAAGCTAGCTAGTTAATCTTCGATAAGTCAAATTTAGGTTTTTCAAGAACCAAAGAATGCAAGAATTTCTCTCCGATGTTAAAACTGAAAAGTTCAGATGTATTATTCATCAAAGTGTTTTATTTTTTAAAACAAATTTAGGCTTTACATGTGTTTAAAAACCTTAACGGATCTACCCTTGTGGGTTGAATTGATCCACTTACAAAAACTAACCTAAAACTTTTACTAGCAATTCCAAACCCTAATCCAAACAAATCTTAGATCTTAGTTTAAAACCAAAGTATTAATTAAGCTTAAACATAGAAATAATAATGAAAACAACAAGTTTGGGTGGTAACTTGTTGAAGCCGCATGTAATAGAAAGAAAAACAAGATAAAATATCTTAATTTCATAGCTTAAATAACTTTTGGCTGAGATCCACCTTTCTAGATACTCTAGGATTGTTTAGTCAACTTTTAAAGTCCTTTAGATGCTAGGAAATCTGATCTAAATAAAAATATTCTTAGAAATTAATTCTTCTTGCATCCACCTATCACTTTTCTTCCTTGACTAGGAGAATCAAATCTTTAGTATTAAATAATCCTTCCAAGTTTAGGATTTAGATCTGACAGCTCTCTTTAGTTTCCTTGCATGACTAGAAAACTTCTTTCTTTGTTGCTAAATATTCTCCTAAATAATAGGGGCAATAATGAATGAATTTCCCTTTCAATTCTAGGATAATATTTTGTTGATCCTTGTACGAAAAACATCTTAACATCTTAATTTGTCCAAGCCAACTTTGAACCTCATGTGGCTCAAACCCATACTTGTTAATATAACTCAAATCAGACCTAATACAAGCTCCCAACAAACTTACTTTGCTGTCCAAATCAGACCCATACATGGGCTGACCTGATTTGGTCGAATGAACCATCAAAGTGATTTGACTGAATCCATCATCATGTACAAACCAAGGCTGCCCAAAACTATCCCATGCCAAAAACTCATCATAGTCGTATGGAACACAAGTTAAATCCCAAGAAAAAAACACAATCTTGGCCAAATAGCCTCCCCATCAAACCCAAGCATAAAATCGAAGGTCTTTTATGATAAATCCATGGTTGAATTGTATCAATAAATGTTTGGATCTTTGATGAGACCTTAGTTTATTTGCTTATGCAATGGCTCCATTGTTATCATAGTTCATGGTTACTAGATAAACAATGCTAGGAATCACGCCTAGTTCAGTGATGAACTTCTTGATCCAAACAACTTTTTTTCCATCTCTGACGCTTAGATGTATTCAACTTCAGTTGTAAAATCTATTGTGATCTCTTGTTTGTGACTCTTCCAACTTACCACACCATTATTTAGAGTAAAAACATATTTTGACTGAGATTTGCTATCATCAATATCAGATTGAAAACTAGCATCTGAATAACTATGAACTTCCAATTCATGTCCTCTATAGATCATAAAGACATTCTCAGTTCTTCTTAAGTACTTCAAAATATTCTAAACTATCTTTCAGTGACTTTGACTTGGATTAGATTGATATCTACTTGTTATGCTCAAAGCATAAGATATATGTGGTCTTATACATAGCATCACATTTATAATGGATCCTAAATGAATCTTTTTCATCATATCTCTCTCAATTCATGTCTTAGAATATATTTTTGGAAAGATGTATTCCTTGTAAAATAAGTAAGTGTTCTCTTTTGAATTCTTTCATGCTAAATCGTTTTAGCATTTTATCTATATACGTGGATTGAAACAATCCAAATAATCTTCTAGATCTATCTTTATAGATCTTTATTCCTAATATATAGGCTGCTTCTCCTATATCTTTCATGCAAAAATTCTTGGACAACTAGATCTTTACTGATTAGAGTAAAAGAATGTCATTTCCTATCAATAATATGTCATCTATATATCACATTAAGAAAACTTCATTGAGTTCTATTCCTCTTATTGATATTTTCAAGAACAAATTCTTTCACTACAAAAGGTAATATATTTTAAGACAAACACCTTTTGCTCAATAGCCAACTAGTTTTTTTGATACCCTACTAGTTTTTTTGATACCCTATAAACTTAATATTATCTGACTTGACTTCTACATTTTCATATATTAAATGCTTCACATAAACATTACATCCCAAATATTTATGTATGATAGGTTTGGTTTCTTACCATTCCATATCTCATATAGAGTCTTATCAATAAATTTTGAAGGAACTCTATTTAAAAGGTAAGAAACAGTTTGCAGGGCATAGCCCTAGAAAGAAGGTAAAAGGTTTGTATAGTTTATCATGAACCATACCATATCCAATAGGGTACGATTTTTCCTTTCAGAAACTCCATTGAACTGTGGTGTTCTAGAAGGTTTTCATTGTGAGAGAATCTCATTATCTTTTAAATAATCTTGAAATACTTGGTTCAAGTATTCACCACCTCGATCATATTAAAGTATTTTGATACTCTTTTCAGAATTTTTTCAACTTCATTTCTGAATTTCTTAAACCTTTCAAATGATTCAGATTTGTGTTTTATTAAATACACATAACCATATCTAGAATGGGCATTAGTAAATGTAATGAAATAAGTATATTCACATAAGACACGAATCGTCATTGGTCCACATGCTTCTGTATATATTAAAACTAACAATTCTTTGGTCATCTTACCTAATATACAAACTTAACAAGTTTTGTACGATTCATAATAAAAAAGATCAAAACACCCTTCTTTATGTAATCATTAATATAACCTAGTCTACAATGCCATAAATATGAAAGATATTGATTATCTAATATATTCTTCTTGGAGTTTATATTGAACATGATCATTTTAAAATCAAGTAATACAAACTATTTGTATAATAATTGAATTCATATAAAAACACCATTATTATAAAAAGAACAATATTTGCTCTTAATAATAAATTTAAATTCATTCAAAGCTAAGTAAGAAACATTAGATTCATTAATAAAATATAATTGAATATTAAAGATAAAAAAGCTTTATTAATAATAAATATGTTTTACATGAATAAAATCAATATTATGTGTAACGAACCGATTAACTATAAGACATATTTACTAACAAAAATATCCTTATCACATTACCAAACGGGCACTAAAACAACTACAAGCAAAAAAAAAAAAAATCTAATTTTCTTGGTAGGGATCCCATTCAAATTACATCATTTAATGAGAAGGCCAATGAAGTCATCATTTAATCGTCCTTCTTGAAATTTCTTTGGCGCACCCTGTATGTGCCGAATGATTGTTTTCTTATTTTAATTTTGAGATAGTTTTCTTTCTTTCAGGTGCTCAAATATGGAACTGTACTAGGAAGATCAGTTGATCTCACACAATTCGATGGGTACAGTGAACTCATTTGTGAGCTTGACCTGATGTTTGACTTCCAAGAAAGTTTGATTGATGGGACCAGCGGGTGGTGTGTAGCGTACTCGGACAATGAAGGGGACATGATACAGATTGCAGATTGCCCATGGCAGTTAAGTATCAAAACCTCTTAACAGCTTGTCTAGTATTCAACAAAAAACAAAGGAAAAAGAAAGAAACGAAGTAGCATTTCATGGCATTGTTTTTTGCTGCGTTCGTAATGGTTAGCTGTGAATTAATTTGGTGCTACTGTTATTTAAAATGCAGGGAATTCCTATCAGCGGTCCATAGGATTTTCATCTGTCCCAAGGAAGAAACTGGCAAGCTGAATCCAGTCTCACCAAATCCATCACCTTCAGAGTAACTATTGTTCACTAGGTCACTCCGTGCCTTGTGTTCATGGGCTTACATTCATAGATGTGTGTTTGCACTTATTCTAAGGCAATTAAATATGTGTGGCATTATTTTGATGCAAGTAAAATCCGAACGCAGTGCTTATGCTCAGAACAATTTTTTTTTTAAAATAATACTTGGAAAAGGCTAACCCAGACTAGTGTGGGATTAACAAGTCTTTGTTGTTGCTCTTGGAAATAGTGTTGATACAGGCAGACAGCACAACGTTTATCACGAGGATGTTATACACTGATGCATCATTATATGTGAGTGCACAGGGTTTATATATCCAGTGAAGGATTAGGTGTTTGTAGGTGCCTTGTTTGAGGGAATTCTAACACTATATTTTGCAAGGATCCCTTTTGAATATATTGAGTTGTTTCATTTTCATTCTTCCATGTTTTAACTTGCCTAGGAAAATTGGCTTTCCTTCCTATAAGCTTCCAGAGATTTTGCCAGAGTCACTTGATGAAAAATTCGCCCCTTGACTTGCCAGGTGCTGCACACAGTAAACATCTGCCTACCTGTTTCATTAGTTTAGGAAAATGCACAAGTAGAGAATTATTTAAATCAAAAGGGAGAAGTATGAACAAGGCTTGCTAGCATAATTAATTGATTTTATTCAAACGAAAGCCAAAATCTTTCCTCTATTGTTGACATCCTACTTGTATTTGATATTGATGTTTAAAATATAGTCAAGCAATATATGAAGTTACAAGGAACACTCAAGTGTTTGCTAACATTCACATCCATTTTCCACATCAGTAGGGATATCGCTGGATGGGTACCTGCTTTATACCTAATCCATGGTCAACCCACACTCATCAGGTAGATCCTGTTACCCAGGCATCTCGGTGTAATTGAGATTTCTCTCTCGAGAGCAGATTCTGTTTTTGTCATAGCAATTGACACAACTAGTAAAATATCAACCGGGATAAATTGTACAGGAGTAAATTATAATTAAGTCCCTCCAGTTTCTTAGATTGAATTAAATTGTCCTTCATAATTTAAAACTAATTAACTAATCCCTTAACCGATATTGCAATGCTTAATTTTTTTTTATTTTTTCCAAAAATATCTTATTTTCTCTTTAATCTTTTCATATTCTCTATTTTGTTCTGTTTCTTAAAATAAAAATCAAATAAATTAGAAAAGAACATGAAACAAGTGAAAAGATCAAGCAGCAAATAGATTTTAAAAATATAGGGACTAATTAATTATTTTTTAAATCAAAAGGACTATTTAATTTATTTTACAAGCAAGAGAGCCTAATTTATATTTTACTCAAAAGTTTAGAAAATAATCTAAATTCCCTCTTTTACTGGTTGTTCACCTGCCTGCCTCCTCCCGAAAAAAGCAAAAAAAAAAAAAAAGATGGAGGAAACCAATGTTGAAATCAGTAAGGTTGCTTTTCAGTCACACTATGAGTTTTTGCTAGAGAAACAAACGGACCTGGTGATGTGCATTAGCTTCCTAACCCAAACAATCTGATGTGAAGATAAAGGAAGATAGGTTTAGTTATATGGTTTTTCTTATGGTGTTTAGGTTGAAAATTACATATTTTATAATGAAAATGAGGGATAAAGTCTGAATGAAACTCTTTGATAAGTCAGAGACGCCACAAAGGAATTTCAATCAAGATAAAGATGCCATAATTTTTGTGATTAAGAGTGATAAGTCTGATTTTTTCTTCAGCAATTTCTAGAAATGGAAGAACAAGGACGAAAACTTTCTGAATGAGAAGTTGAAAAGTTTAATATTATTACCAAAAGTCACAAAATATGGTCTGAAACATCATTATATACTTGGAACAACCCTCAAAGTTTAGGAAATACCAAAATAACATAATGGAGACCCAAATAAATGACTTTGTTCAGAAAACTAGACAAATAATAAATAGCACGCGTTTTTGACTTATAGCAGACAAACAGACACAAAAAACTAAAACAACTATAACTTTTTATACAAAACTCCAATGCATGCATGGTTAAACAATATGGAAAGATGATATTTTGAACTTGAAAACCATGTAGAATAGGCTTTATTTTTCCACGCATTAAACATGAGCAAAATTCGGGCCAAAATTGGTCCATGGACTGACAGCAAACCCAAACTCATTAAAACTCCCAAATCATGATCCAAGCGTTATTTGTAGACAAACAAACATATATGAACCATTTTCATTCAGTTCGCAAACCCTTAAACTCATCGAAGCTTCAGTCGTGCTAATCTGACTTGTTAAGGCACTTTGTAGTTGTTTTGCTTGAGCTCTTTTTATTGGACCATCTGAATGCCCATAGACATTAGAATCAACCCCTTCCATGTTAAAATCATGATGCATATCATCACCCTTGGGTTGAAAGTGATTTGTCCTCAAATCAGAATCATCAACATCTTCCAAGTAAGGTGACAAGTCTTTTACATTAAAAGTAGTTGAAACATTGTACTCACTAGAAAGGTCAACCTTGTAAGCATTATCATTCACCCTTTCGACAACCCAAAATGTTCCATCAAACTCTTGGCATCACTTGCTTGGAAATCTACCTTGGCTAAGATGAATCCAAACAAGATCTCTCGGCTCAAACCTGACCATTTTCCGCCCTTTATTAGCATGCTTGGTATACTTTGTCGTCTTCTCCTCAATATGAGATCGAACCTGTTCATGGAGTTTTTTCATCATTTCTTCCTTTTTAACCCCATCCATAGAAGTCCTCTCATTAATTAGAATAGACACCAGATCAATAGGAACACAAGAGTTAAAACCATACATAACTTCAAATGGTGAAAATTTTATAGCTCCATGCATACTACGATTATAAGCAAACAACACAATAGGCAAACAAGTGTCCCAACTCTTCAAATTTTTACTTATAATAGCTCGTAACAAAGAAGAAAGAGTTCGGTTCACTACCTCCATTTGTCCATCAGTTTGCAGATGACATGCTATATTGAATAATAGTTTCGTTCCAAGCTTCCTCCAAAGAGTCTTCTAAAAATGGCTTAGGAATTTTGCATCATGATCAGATACAATACTTTTAGGGACTCTATGCAAGCGCTTTTGAGGTGTTTTGCTAGTCTGGCACGACGAGACCTGCTCTTAACCTAGTAGTGATTCCATGGCTACCATAGGGAAAACAGCCTCCAAAAACTACTGTAAAAATTTGAGCACGATCCAATGGTTGGATCAAAAGTTAGAGCCCTTTTGAGTCGTTACTCTTGTTTAGTGTGACCGGACCACCACTACACCGAGACGCGATTTCATACCTACTCCAAGGAAAACAACCTCCAGAAACTCCTGTAAAAATTCAGGAGTGATCCAACAGTCGGATCAAAAGTTAAGGCGCTTTTGAGCCATTATGTTGGTATGGCATGACCTGCTCTTAAACAATTAGCGATTTCATTTATACCATAAGGAAAACTACCTCCAGAAACTACTTTAAAAATTTAAGGACGATCTAACGGTTAAATCAAAAGTTCAAGCCCTTTTGAGTCGTTACTCTAGTCTGGCGCGACTGGACCTCCGCTTCACTGAGTAGCGATTCCATACCTACTCCAAGAAAAACATCCTCCAGAAACTCCTGTAAAAATTCGGGAGTGATACAACGATCGGATCAAAAGTTAAGGCGCTTTTGAGCTGTTATGCTGGTCTGGCACGACGAGACCTGCTTTTAACCAATTAGCAATTCCATTGCTTACACAAGGAAAAAAACCTCCGAAAACTACTATAAAAATTTGAGCACGATCCAACGGTCGGATCAAAAGTTAAAGCCTTTATGAGCCGTTACTCTCGTCTGGCGCGACCGGACCTCTGCTTCACCAACTAGCGATTCCATACCTACTCCAAGAAAAACATCCTTCAGAAACTCCTATAAAAATTCAGGAGTGATCCAACGGTCGGATAAAAAGTTAAGTCGCTTTTGATCTGTTATACTGGTCTGGCACGACGAGACCTACTCTTAACCAATAAGTGATTCCATTGCTATGACAAGGAAAACAGCCTCTGGAAATTATTTTAAAACTTTGAGCACGATCCAACGGTCATATCAAAAGTTAGAGCCCTTTTGAGCCGTTAATCTGGTCTGGCGCGACCGGACATTCGATTCATCGAGTAGCGATTCCATACCTACTCCAAGAAAAATATCCTGAAGAAACTCTTGTACAAATTGGGGAGTGATCCAACTGTCCGATCAAAAGTTAATGCGCTTTTGAGATGTTATGTTGGTGTCATGACAATACTTGCTATTCACCAAGTAGCGATTCCATGGCTACTCCAAGAAAAACTGCCTCCGAAAAGTACTGTAAAAATATGAGTACGATCCAATGGTCGGATAAGAAGTTAGAGCCCTTTTGAGCCGTTACTCTGTTCTGTCGCGACCAGACCTCCGCTTCACCAAGTAGCGATTACATACCTACTTTAAAGAAAACATCCCTCATAACCTCCTGTAAAAATTAAGGAGTGATCCAACGATCGAATCAAAAGTTAAGTTGCTTTTGATCTGTTATGCTGGTCTGGCACGACAAGACCTGCTCTTAACCTAGTAGCGATTCCATAGCTACCACAAGGAAAACAGCCTCCAGAAACTACTAAAACATTTGAGCACGATCAAATGGTCGGATCAAAAGTTAGAGCCCTTTAGAGCCATTATGTTGGTCGGGCACGACAAGACCTGCTTTTAACCTAGTAGCGATTCCATGGCTATCAAAAGGAAAACAACCTCCGCAAACTATTGTAAAACTTTGAGCACGATCCAAAGATCGTATCAAAAGTTAGAGCCTTTTTGAGCCGTTACTCTCGTCTCGCGCGACCTGACCTCCTCTTCACCGAGTAGCGATTCCAAACTTACTCCAAAAAAACATCCTCCAGAAACTCCAATAAAAATTCAGGAGTGATCCAACGGTCGGATCAAAAGTTAAGTCGCTCTTGATCTGTTATGCTGGTTTGGCAGAACGAGACCTGCTCTTAACCAATTAGCAATTCCATTGCTACCACAAGGAAAACAGCCTTCGAAAACTATTGTAAAACTTTGAGCACGATCCAACGGTCATATCAAAAGTTAGATCCCTTTTGACCGTTACTCTTGTCTGGCGCGACCTGACCTCCTCTTGACCGACTAGCGATTACATACCTACTACAAGGAAAACATCCTCAAGAAACTCCTGTAAAAATTCAGGAGTGATCAAACGGTCGAATCAAAAGTTAAGGCGCTTTTGAGCCGTTAGGCTGGTGTGGCACGACGAGACCTGCTCTTAACCAATTAGCGAATCCATTGCTACCACAACGAAAACAGCCTCCGAAAACTAGTGTAAACATTTGAGCACGATCCAACAGTTGGATCAAAAGTTAGAGCCCTTTTGAGTCGTTACTCTATTCTGGCACGACCGGACCTCCGCTTCACCCAGTAGTGATTCCATACCTACTCCAAGGAAAACATCATCCAGAAACTACTGTAAAAATTCAGGAGTGATGCCACGGTTGGATCAAAAGTTAAGGCGTTTTTGAGTCGTTATGATGGTCTGGCACGACGAGACATACTATTAACCAAATAGCGAATCCATTGCTACCACAAGGAAAATAGCCTCCAGAAACTACTGTAAAAATTTGAGCATGCTCCAACAGTCGGATCAAAAGTTAGAGCTCTTTTGAGCCGTTACTCTGGTCTAGCGCGACTTGACCTCCTCTTCACCAAGTAGCGATTCCATACCTACTCCAAGGAAAACATCCTCCAAAAACTCCTGTAAAAATTCAGGAGTGCTCCAGCGGTCGGATCAAAAGTTAAGGAGCTTTTGAGCCGTTATGCTGGTCTGGTACGACGAGACTTCCTCTTAACATAGTAGCAATTCCATGGCTACCACAAGGAAAACGGCTTCCGGAAACAACTGTAAAAATATGAGTACGATCCAACGGTCGGATCAAAAGGTAGAGCCCTTTTGAGCTGTTAATCTAGTCTGGCACGACCGGACATTCGATTCACCGAGTAGCGATTTCATACCTCCTCCAAGGAAAACATCCTCCATAAACTACTGTAAAAATTCAGGATTGATGCAACGGTCGGATCAAAAGTTAAGGTGCTTTTAAGTCGTTATGCTGGTCTGGAACAACGAGACATATTATTAACCAAGTAGCGATTCCATTGCTACCACAAGGAAAACAGCCTCCAGAAACTATTGTAAAAATTTGAGCACGATCCAATAGTGGGATAAAAAGTTAGAGACCTTTTGAGCCGTTACTCTAGTCTGGTGCATCCTGACCTCCTCTTCACCGAGTAGAGATTCCATACCCACTCCAAGGAAAACATCCTCCATAAACGCTTGTAAAAATCCGGTACTGATCCAACGGTCAGATCAAAAGTTAAGGCGCTTTTGAGCCGTTATGCTGGTTTGGCACGACGAGACCTCCTCTTAACCTAGTAGCGATTCCATTGCTACCATAAGGAAAATAGCCTCTGCAAACAATAAAAATTTGAGCATGGTCCAAAAGTCCGATCAAAAGTTGAAGCCCTATTGAGCCGTTACTCTAGTCTGGCCCGACCTGACCTCCTCTTCACCGAGTAGAGATTCCATACCTACTCCAAGGAAAACATCCTCCATAAACTCCTGTAAAAATTCAGGAGTGGTCCAACGGTCGGATCAAAAGTTAAGGCACTTTTGAGTCGTTAGCTGGTCTGGAACAACGAGACATATTATTAACCAAGTAGCGATTCCATTGCTACCACAAGGAAAACAGCCTCCAGAAACTATTGTAAAAATTTGAGCATGATCCAACGGTTGGATCAAAAGTTAGAGCTCTTTTGAGTCGTTCCTCTAGTCTGGTGCATCCCGACCTCCTCTTCACCGAGTAGATATTCCAAAGTTACTACATGGAAAATGGCCTGCAGAAGCTCCTGTAAAAATTTGGGAGTGATCCAAAGGTCGGATAAAAAATTAAGGCGCTTTTGAGCCGTTATGCAGGTCTGGTAGGATGAGACCTGCTCTTAACCAAGTAGCGAATCCATTGCAACCACAAGGAAAACAGCTCCCGAAAACTAGTGTAAAAATTTGAGCACGATCCAACGATCGTATCAAAAGTTAGAGCCCTTTTGAGTCGTTACTGTTGTCTAGTGCAACCGGACCATCGCTTCACCGAGTAGCGATTCCATATCTACTCCAAGAAAAACATCCTCCAGAAACTCCTGTATAAATTTGGGAGTGATCCAACGGTCGGATCAAAAGTTAATGCGCTATTGAGCTTTTATGCTGGTCTGGCACGACGAGACCTGCTCTTAACCTAGTAGCGATTCTATAGCTACCACAAGGAAAACAGCCTCCGGAAACTACTGTAAAAATTTGTGCACGATCCAACGGTCGGATCAAAAGTTAGAGCCCTTTAGAGTCGTTATGCTGGTCGGGCACGACAAGACCTGCCTTTAACCTAGTAGCGATTCCATGGCTATCACAAGGAAAACAGCCTCCGCAAACTCCTGTAAATATTTGAGCACGGTCCAATAGTCGGATCAAAAGTTCGAGCCCTTTTGAGCCGTTCCTCTCATCTAGCGCGACCTGACCTCCTCTTCACCTAGTAGCGATTCCATACCTACTCCAAGGAAAACATCATCAAGAAATTCATGTAAAAATTCGGGAGTAATCCAACGGTCGGATCAAAAGTTAAGGCGCTTTTGAGTCGTTATGTTAGTCTGCCACGACGAGACCTGCTCCTAACCTAGTAGCGATTCCATGGCTATCACAAGGAAAACGGCCTGTGCAAACTACTGTAAACATTTGAGCACGGTAAAACAGTCGGATCAAAAGTTCGAGCCCTTTTGAGTCGTTACTCTCGTCTGACGCGACCTGACCTCCTCTTCACCGAGTAGCGATTCCATACCTACTCCAAGGAAAACATCCTCCAGAACCTCCTGTAAAATTTCGGGAGTGATCCAACTGTCATATCAAAAGTTAAGTCGCTTTTGATCTGTTATGCTGGTCTAGCATGACGAGACCTACTATTAACCAATTAGCGATTCCATTGCTACCACAAGGAAAACAGCCTTCGAAAACTATTGTAAAACTTTGAGCACGATCCAACGATCGTATCAAAAGTTAGAGCCCTTTTGAGCCGTTACTCTCATCTCGCGCGACCTGACCTCCTCTTCACCGAGTAGAGATTCCATACCTACTCCAAGGAAAACATCCTCCATAAACTCCTGTAAAAATTCAGGAGTGGTCCAACGGTCGGATCAAAAGTTAAGGCACTTTTGAGTCGTTAGCTGGTCTGGAACAACGAGACATATTATTAACCAAGTAGCGATTCCATTGCTACCACAAGGAAAACAGCCTCCAGAAACTATTGTAAAAATTTGAGCATGATCCAACGGTTGGATCAAAAGTTAGAGCTCTTTTGAGTCGTTCCTCTAGTCTGGTGCATCCCGACCTCCTCTTCACCGAGTAGATATTCCAAAGTTACTACATGGAAAATGGCCTGCAGAAGCTCCTGTAAAAATTTGGGAGTGATCCAAAGGTCGGATAAAAAATTAAAGCGCTTTTGAGCCGTTATGCAGGTCTGGTAGGATGAGACCTGCTCTTAACCAAGTAGCGAATCCATTGCAACCACAAGGAAAACAGCTCCCGAAAACTAGTGTAAAAATTTGAGCACGATCCAACGATCGTATCAAAAGTTAGAGCCCTTTTGAGTCGTTACTGTTGTCTAGTGCAACCGGACCATCGCTTCACCGAGTAGCGATTCCATATCTACTCCAAGAAAAACATCCTCCAGAAACTCCTGTATAAATTTGGGAGTGATCCAACGGTCGGATCAAAAGTTAATGCGCTATTGAGCTTTTATGCTGGTCTGGCACGACGAGACCTGCTCTTAACCTAGTAGCGATTCTATAGCTACCACAAGGAAAACAGCCTCCGGAAACTACTGTAAAAATTTGTGCACGATCCAACGGTCGGATCAAAAGTTAGAGCCCTTTAGAGTCGTTATGCTGGTCGGGCACGACAAGACCTGCCTTTAACCTAGTAGCGATTCCATGGCTATCACAAGGAAAACAGCCTCCGCAAACTCCTGTAAATATTTGAGCACGGTCCAATAGTCGGATCAAAAGTTCGAGCCCTTTTGAGCCGTTCCTCTCATCTAGCGCGACCTGACCTCCTCTTCACCTAGTAGCGATTCCATACCTACTCCAAGGAAAACATCATCAAGAAATTCATGTAAAAATTCGGGAGTAATCCAACGGTCGGATCAAAAGTTAAGGCGCTTTTGAGTCGTTATGTTAGTCTGCCACGACGAGACCTGCTCCTAACCTAGTAGCGATTCCATGGCTATCACAAGGAAAACGGCCTGTGCAAACTACTGTAAACATTTGAGCACGGTAAAACAGTCGGATCAAAAGTTCGAGCCCTTTTGAGTCGTTACTCTCGTCTGACGCGACCTGACCTCCTCTTCACCGAGTAGCGATTCCATACCTACTCCAAGGAAAACATCCTCCAGAACCTCCTGTAAAATTTCGGGAGTGATCCAACTGTCATATCAAAAGTTAAGTCGCTTTTGATCTGTTATGCTGGTCTAGCATGACGAGACCTACTATTAACCAATTAGCGATTCCATTGCTACCACAAGGAAAACAGCCTTCGAAAACTATTGTAAAACTTTGAGCACGATCCAACGATCGTATCAAAAGTTAGAGCCCTTTTGAGCCGTTACTCTCATCTCGCGCGACCTGACCTCCTCTTCACCGAGTAGCGATTGCATACCTACTCCAAGGAAAACATCCTCCAGAAACTCCTATAAAAATTCAGGAGTGATCCAACGGTTGGATCAAAAGTTATGTCGCTTTTGATCTGTTATGTTGGTCTGGCACGACCAGACCTGCTCTTAACCTAGTAGCATTCCATTGCTACCACACGGAAAAAAGCCTACGGAAACTATTATAAAACTTTTAGCACGATCTAACGGTCGTATCAAAAGTTAGAGCCTTTTTGAGCTGTTATTCTAGTATGGCACGACCTGACCTCCTCTTCACCGAGTAGGGATTTCATACCTAGTCCAAGGAAAACATGCTCCAGAAACTCCTGTAAAAATTCAAGAGTGATCCAACGATCGGATAAAAAGTTATGTCGCTTTTCATCTGTTATGCTGGTCTGGCTTGGTCAGACTTGCTCTTAACCTAGTAGTGATTCCATCGCTACCACACGGAAAACAGCCTCCCGAAACTATTGTAAAACTTTAAGCACGATCCAACGGTCGTATCAAAAGTTAGAGCCCTTCTGAACCGTTATTCTAGTATGTCGCGACCGGACCTGCGCTTCACTGAGTAGCAATTGCATACCTACTCCAAGGAAAACATCCTCCATAAACTCCTGTAAATATTCGGGAGTGATCCAACGGTCGGATCAAAAGTTATGGCGCTTTTGAGCCGTTATGCTGGTTTGGCACGACGAGACCTCCTCCTAACCTAGTAGCGATTCCATTGCTACCACAAGGAAAACAGCCTCCGCAAACTACTATAAAAATTTAAGCACGATCTAATAGTGGGATAAAAAGTTAGAGCCCTTTGGAGCCGTTACTCTAGTCTGGCGCGACATGACCTCCTCTTCACCGAGTAGCGATTCCATACCCACTCCAAGGAAAACATCCTCCATAAACTCCTGTAAATATTCGGTATTGATCCAAGGGTCGTATCCAAAGTTAAGGCGCTTTTGGGCCGTTATGCTGGTCTGCCACGACGAGACCTCCTCTTAACCTAGTAGTGATTCCATTGTTACCATAAGGAAAACAGCCTCAGCAAACTATAAAAATTTGAGCACGGTCCAAAAGTCCGATCAAAAGTTAGAGCCCTATTGAGCCGTTACTTTAGTCTGGCGCGACTTGACCGCCTCTTCATCGAGTAGAGATTCCATACCTACTCCAAGGAAAACATCCTCTATAAACTCCTGTAAAAATTCAGGAGTGGTCCAATGGTCGGATCAAAAGTTAAGGCGCTTTTGAGCCGTTATGCTGGTCTGCCACGACAAGACCTGCTCCTAACCTAGTAGCGATTCCATGGCTACCACAAGGAAAATAGCCTCTGCAACTACTGTAAAATATTGAGCACGGTCCAATAGTCGGATCAAAAGTTCGAGCCCTTTTGAGCCGTTGCTCTCGTCTCGCGTGACCTGACCTCCTCTTCACCGAGTAGCGATTCCATACCTACTCCAAGGAAAACATCCTCCCTAAACTCCTGTAAAAATTTGGGAGTGATCCAACGGTCGGATCAAAAGTTAAGGCGCTTTTGAGCCGTTATGCTGGTTTGGCACGACGAGACCTCCTCCTAACCTAGTAGCGATTCCATGGCTACCACAAGGAAAACAGGCTCCAGAAACTATTGTAAAAATTTGAGCACGATCCAATGATCGTATCAAAAGTTAGAGCCCTTTTGAGCCGTTACTCTCGTGTAAAACCTCCGGGCGAAAAATCATAAATTGACTAGTTTTAGGTAAAACAAAAAAATTCATAACTCTTGATCGGGTTATCAGCAAATTCTGAAAATTTGCATGGAGCCTTCTAGTATGATGCCTTATCTTGGGTTAAAATTTCAGAACTTTTAGAGAAATTCGGAAATTTGACGAAAAATCACAATTCAACTAGTTTTACGTTATTGGACGTAATTTTCAATCCGACCATCGGATTGAGCTGAAATTTTATGAGGAACCTTAAAATATAGTGAATAAAATCTGGTTAAAATTTTGAGATGAATGGAGCTCGGCAGTGCTAGCAAAAAAAATAAGGACCGTCAAATAGAGGCAAAAATACTCATTAAGGGTAGAATAGTTATTTGCCATTGAAAAGAAAACATATAAGCTCTCCTTCTCTTTTATTAACTGCCGAATGGGAAGAAACAAAAAGATGAAAAGAAAAACAGAGCATAATGTGAGAGAAAGAGAGAAAAGTAAGGAAAAACAATAAGGAAATTGAGAGAATAACTTTATAAACTTGCAAGTTCAACCTATAAAACACTAAATCAAGTGAAGGAAGGAGGATTTGAGAAGGGGAATTCAGCTAACCTTGGAAGAGAAGAGAAATTGGAAGAAAAGCAATAGGTAAGCATGAGAAGTTTGGATTTAATGTTTGATTTAGATGTTTTCCTAAGCTTATTTGATTAAGTTAGGAAGTAATTTCATGGAATTTTACCCTAGTTTCCCTTAAATCCTAGATTTTTGAACTTAGGGTTCTTATGTGAATTTGGGGGAATTAGGAGGGGAAGGAAAAATGATGAAATTGAAGTGGAATAGAATGAAAACAAGTTGAAATAACAAGTAAATGAAGAAAAATTTGGGGGAGGAAAAAGAAACATCACATTCGGCCAAATGAAGGAAAAAAAATAGGAGAATGAGTTTTGATGTTAATGTTTAGAAAAAAAACCATGTTTAATCATGATAAATGAAACTAAATGAAGAGATATTATAATTATATATAAATTCAAATTAAAAGAGAAATAATCTAGTTAAAAGAAAATATGAAGACAAGATGTCTAGATTGTGTTTGAATATAGTATTTAGATAAAATAAATAATATGATGTGAGGGTATAAAGAATAGAAGAATTATTTGATGGAGGATTTATGAACAGTAAGCAAAGAAGTAACTTGAGTTAAATATGAGGTTGTATGTAAAATAATGATGTTATATTTGAGAATGAATTTTTATTAGAACAAATTACAAATAAAAATATTACGTGCTTTGTGTTTCAGCACGTAAGAAAAATATTGATGGACTAATGATATAATGACACTTGATTGATTCAGGAGTTGTGTCTGGAGCTGGTTATCAGACAGGAGGAGCTGGGTCATCCCGAGCAGAAGGTAGGTGATTCGTCACCTTATTTTGTAATTTTTAGTTTCCCTAATTATCTATGTTGCTTATTTAATTGATATTAAATGAATGGAGCAAATGAATAATTTGAGTTATGATTATGTGAATTATCGGTAAATTATGTGAAATTACCGGTTTTATTGGTTAACAAAGAGGTTAACCGGATATGGGGTAATTCGTATGGAATTACCGGATTGTTTGGCTAATAAAAGAGATTAGCCGGATGCTGGGTAATTGAATGGAATTACCGGATTGATTGGCTAACAAAAGAGATTAGCCGGATACTGGGTAATTCATATGGAATTACCGGATTGATTTTGCTAACCGAAATGGGTTAGCTGGATTTTTGGGTTATCAAGAGAATTACCGGGTTTATTGGTTAACAAAGAGATTAACCGGATAAGGAGGATTAATTCATATGGAATTACCGGATTGATTGGCTAACAAAAGAGGTTAGCGGATGATGGGTAATTCGAATGGAATTACTGGATCTATTAGTAACCGAGGAAGGAAAACCAAATTTCTGAGTAATTATATGGAAGTGTTAGATTTATTTGGTAATTAAGATGAGTTAGCTGGATTTTTAAGTTTTGAAAAGATTATGTAAATTATGGGATTAAGTTATATTGAAGTACAAGTATTAAATTTCAAAGGTTAAGAGTAATTAATTAATATTAGACTAATATAGTGAGTAAGTTAATTAATATGGTTATTGTTGAAACAGGTACACCGCGAGGTGATGCAGATCATTAGATGTAGGAATTCTCCTGTTTATGAATTACCATTTTGGAATGTAATATTCATGTTTTTACTTTCAGTGTAAATCCTTTCGTGTTGCAAAAATCAAGTAGAAGGTGTAATAGGTAGTGGATGTATTATATATATGTATAGTTGTTAGTATGACCAAATCATTTTCAAAATGATAAGATAAGATTTATTATAAATATAATATGACTCTTAATCGTAATGTTGTATTTATGTAGTTTAAAGGCATATATGTAGTTAGTTAGCATTTATTACGTTTGTGATGAATTTGTTTATCTTTTGAGTTGTTTTGGTAGTACATTTATGTTGATTTACTAATTGATATTATGAGACTTGAATATATTGATAAGTATAAGTATTGAGTTATTGTTTGATGAATGGAATGTGATCCAGGATGATTGGATCAAGATGGAAGTCCTAATGACATATAATAAAAGTGTTGTCGATAACTTGGTACCAACAAAAATAGAGGAAACTCTGCCGAAATTTCAAAAAAAAATCCCATAAATTTAGACATATTACCCAATACTTGACATTGGTAAAGAAATGTTTGGAGATTTCATGACATTATGATTTGAGGGTGTTACACTTGTCTCGCCTGACCTGACCTCCTCTTCACCGAGTAGAGATTCTATACCTACTCCAAGGAAAACATCTGCCATAAACTCCTGTAAAAATTCAGGAGTGGTCCAACGGTCGGATCAAAAGTTAAGGCGCTTTTGAGCCGTTATACTGGTCTGCCACGACGAGACATGCTCCTAACCTAGTAGCGATTCCATGGCTACAACAAGGAAAATGGCATCTGCAAACCACTGTAAAAATTTGAGCACGGTCCAACAGTCGGATCAAAAGTTCGAGCCCTTTTGAGCTGTTACTCTCGTCTGGCGCGACCTTACCTCCTCTTCACCGAGTAGCGATTCCATACCTACTCCAAGGAAAACATCTTCCATAAACTCCTGTAAAAATTCAGAAGTGATCCAACGGTTAGATCAAAAGTTAAGGCGCTTTTGAGCCGTTATGCTGGTTTGGCACGATGAGACCTCCTCTTAACCTAGTAGCGATTCCATGCTACCACAAGGAAAAACAGCCTCCACAAACTATAAAAATTTTAGCACGGTCCAAAAGTCTGATAAAAAGTTAGAACCCTTTTGAGGCGTTACTCTAGTCTGGCGTGACCTAACCTCCTCTTCACCGAGTAGAGATTCCATACCTACTCCAAGGAAAACATCTTCCATAAACTCCTGTAAAATTTCAGGAGTGATCTAAGGTCGGATCAAAAGTTAAGGCGCTTTTGAGTTGTTATGCTGGTCTAGCACGACGAGACCTTCTCTTAACCTAGTAGCGATTCCATTGCTACCACAAGGAAAACAACCTCCGCAAACTACTGTAAAAATTTGAGCACGATTCAACAATCGGATCAAACGTTAGAGCCCTTCTGAGCCGTTACTCTGGTCTGGCGCGACCTGACCTGCTCTTCACCGAGTAGTGATTCCATAATTAGTCCAAGGAAAACATCCTCTAGAACCTCCTGTAAAAATTCCAGAGTGATCAAACGGTCGGATCAACAGTTAAGTCGCTTTTGATGTGTTATGCTGGTCTGGCATGACGAGACCTGCTCTTAACCAAATAGCGATTCCATTGCTACCACAAGGAAAACAACCTCTGGAAACTAGTGTAAAAATTTGAGCACGATCCAACAGTCGGATCAAAAGTTGGAGCCCTTTTGAGCCGTTACTCTGGTCTGGTGTGACCCGACCTCCTCTTCACCGAGTAGCGATTCTATACCTACTCAAAGGAAAACATCATCTAGAAACTCCTGTAAAAATTCGAGAGTGATCAAACGGTCAGATGAAAAGTTAATGCGATATTGAGCTTTTATGCTGGTCTGGCACGACGAGACCTGCTCTTAACCTAGTACCGATTCCATAGCTACCACAAGGAAAAAAGCCTCTGCAAACTAATGTAAAAATTTGAGCACGGTCAAACGGTCGGATCAAAAGTTAGAGCCCTTTAGAGCCGTTATGCTGGTCGGGCACGACGAGACATGCTCTTAACCTAATAGCGAATCCATGGCTACCACAACGAAAACAACCTCCACAAACTCTAGTCTGGTGCGACCTGACCTCCTCTTCACCGAGTAGCGATTCCATACCTACTCCAAGGAAAACATCATTAAGAAATTTCCCGTAAAAATTCAGAAGTGATCCAACTGTCGGATCAAAAGTTAAGGCGCTTTTGAGTCGTTATGTTGGTCTGCCACGACGAGACCTGCTCCTAACCTAGTAGCGATTCCATGGCTACCACAAGGAAAACAGCCTCCATAAACTACTATAAAAATTTGAGCATGGTCCAACAGTCGAATCAAAATATCGAGCCCTTTTGAGCCGTTACTCTCGTCTGGCTCGACTTGACCTCCTTTTCACCGAGTAGCGATTCCATACCTACTCCAAGGAAAACATCCTCCAGAACCTCCTGTAAAAATTCAGGAGTGATCCAACAGTCGTATCAAAAGTGAAGTCGTTTTTGATCTGTTATGCTGGTCTGACACGACGAGACCTGCTTTTAACCAATTAGCGATTTCACTGCTACCACAAGGAAAACAGCCTCCGGAAACTATTGTAAAACTTTGAGCACGATCCAACGATCGTATCAAAACTTAGAGCCATTTTGAGCCGGTACTCTCGTCTCGCGCGACTTGTCCTCCTCTTCACCGAGTAGCGATTCCATACCTACTCCAAGGAAAACATCCTCCAGAACCTCCTGTAAAAATTTAGGAGTGATCCAACGGTCGGATCAAAAGTTAAGTCGCTTTTGATCTGTTATGCTTGTTTGGCATGACGAGACATGCTCTTAACCAATTAGCGATTCCACTGCTACCACAAGGAAAACAGCCTCCGGAAACTATTGTAAAACTTTGAGCACGATCCAACGGTCGTATCAAAAGTTGGAGTCCTTTTGAGTCATTACTCTAGTCTGGCGCGACCGGAGATTCGATTCACCGAGTAGCGATTCCATACCTACTCTAAGAAACTCCTGTACAAATTTGGGAGTGATGCAACGATCGGATCAAAAGTTAACAATTATTTTATCCTTGTTTAATCCTTATATCAATATCACATCTTAAAGCTCTCTTCAACTCCTTTTCTGTTATTATCTATTTCTTTATTTGTAGTTTATACAGTTAACCTCCCTGTGGTTCGACTCCGGTCTTGCCGGGTTATTTATTACTTTGACACTCCTACACTTGAGAGAAGACATCAACTCTTTGGTCGTGTCAAGTTTTTGGCATCGTTGTCGGGGAGGTAAATTCTTGTATAAATTATAATATTTATTTTATTTTCTCTTTTCACTTTTCACTTTTCTTGTATCTAACTTTTGTTTCTTTTGTTTTGTTTTGTTTTGTTTCCTTCTGTTTCCTTTTCTTACTTTTATTCTCTTCCTACATGTGCATGAGAGTTTGGTCACGTATATTAAGTGGTAGACTTTGTAGGGTATCCTCATCATTTTCAGAAAATATGGCCGAAGAAGATAACCAGTCGTTTCATAATGAGAATAACCGTGTTAGAACACTTAGAGACCACATGAATCCCACAAGAACAAGTGCACCCTCATGCATAGTTTTCCCCCCTGATGTATCTCATTTTAATTTTAAGCCAGGCATTATTCAACTTTTACATTCTTTTCATGGCTTAGATCTAGAAAATCCATACTCGCATTTGAGAGAATTTGAGGAGCTCTGTAACACCTGTATTGACTTAAATTGTAGCATGAACACCATCAGATTAAAGCTTTTTCCTTTTTCATTAAAAGATAAAGCTAAAACATGGCTACAAAATCTTAGGTCAAGATCCATTCGTGCTTGGGATGAAATGCAACAACAATTTTTAAAGAAGTTTTTTCCATCTCACATAACAAACTCTTTCAAAAGACAAATCACCACTTTCACTCAAAAACCAGGAGAAACATTTTACCAATGTTGGGATAGGTATCGAGACTTGCTTAATACTTGCCCTCATCATGGTTTTGAAACATGGAGATTGGTTTCACATTTTTATGAAGGGTTAACACCTAAAGATAGACAAATGGTGGAATTGATGTGCAATGAAACTTTTGAAGATAAAGACCCTAATGAAGCAATGGAGTACCTAGACTTGCTAGCTGAAAATGCTCAAAATTAGGACACTAAAGGCACTTACGAGGCACCAAGTAAAACTCAACCTCATACATCTAGTGGAGGAATGTACAACCTTAGGGAAGATCATGACCTCCAAGCCAAGTTTGCATTTGTAGCTAGAAAAGTTGAGGCACTAGAATTGAAAAGGAGTGGTCAATTAAAATCTATTCAAAATATTATGTGTCAAATCTGTGAAACCAATGAACACTCAACAAATGATTATCCAACTTTGCCTTCTTTTAGGGAATGCCTCCATGAACAAGCCCATGCTTTAAATAGTTTCCAAAGGCCCAATCATAACCCATACTCGCAAACATACAACCTTAGTTGGAGAAATCACCCAAATTTCAGTTAGAAGAGTGCTAACAATAATGCACAAATGTTGCAATGTCGCGGTCGCATAAATTAATTATCCTAGCTTCAAACACAACACACAAGATAGTATAGAGCAAGCAAGGGGTCGATCCCACGAGGAAGATTCAAGTCAGATTTTTATGCTAGATGATATGCAATTTGGGGGGGGGGTTTGGACGTTATCTAGGCTAAAGCAAAAGAAAACAGAAAACTATCAAACAAAATTTAATAAAATCAGAAAATTATCAAGAGAACAAACCTTAGTCACAAGCACACATCCACCTACAGAAATCAGAACTGATCATGGAAACAAAACATCAATTTATATTCTGAATATTTATCTCTTCTTAACATTGGTTAGTTAACGGATCCGCCGTATAACTAACCTTAACCATCAAACAACCACAGTGTCCGCACTAGTAATTTAATTCAATGGCAGCCTTAAGAACTAGATAAGTTGATTAATCAAGAAAACATAACTGTCCTGCAGTCTATGTTTGATTTGATTGAATGTTCTCCCTAAGATTAATAACGTAGATCCGCCATAATTATTAAACTCAGTTGCTTCACAAGTTCATATACCACAACTCCGGTTTTGATATCAAACTTAGCAATAGATTGTCTATAATAATAACTTAGAGTCCGCTCTAGCAATTAAAATAAACAATCATAGGAAAAATAAGCATAGAAGAACAAACATATTCATCATATAAACTGAAAAGACAAGGTAAAATAAATCTCACAGTTCTTGAAATCCGAAGGTTTCCGTGTCCTTACAACCAAGAAAAAGTGTTTAGCCTTACTTGTTTGTTGAACAACTAATCAAAAAGAAGGAAAATGCATAATTTCATGTTTCTTAGAGGAGGGGGGTGTTTTTCTCCTCTTGGCTGGCTGCCCCCCTTCTCTTCTCTCATTCTTTTTATATCCTAGGAAACCCTAGTCTCTATTTTACAAAATAGTCCTCCCTTAAGTAGACTGTTTACATTTAAGTACTTCAATAACTATTTTCCTAAAAAAGGAGAAATAGCCTTGCATGAAATCTTCAAGTTTTGACTTAGAGGAGCTAAATTGCTGAAATAAAAACTTGGATATCGGTTTAGATGCTTCAGAACGTAATTTGGACTCGTTTCTTCACGAAACCTGTTTGTTGGCAGAATTCAGTTGTCATCTTTGTAAAATCATATCTCCCTCATATGACATCGTTTTTGGCTGAAATTTAGAGCGTTTATAGAACTTTGAGTCAGGAATCCAAAACAAGTCGGATATTCAAGTCGGAATGACCGAAGGTCAACACTGGCTGATTGCGAGATTTGACTTTGAAGGCTGCGATTTCCATTCTCTTCCTTATTTTATTTTCTTGCCTTAGATTTCCAGAAATGTATGGATGTTATCTTTTTAATGCCACTGGAATCACTTCATTTCAACCTCTAGAGCTCATGCTCTGCACAAAACATCGACTGAAGGTCAAATCTGCCAATTATCTCCAATTTACTCCTTTTTGCATCTTTCATCCAAAAGTGCCTTCAAAACATAAAACAAAGAATATCAAGGCATTTTATATATAAAACATAGGCAAAACACTAGTTAAATGTGGGTGAAACTATCGAATAATATGGTTGCATCAAATACCCCCACACTTAGATCTTGCTCGTCCTCGAGAAAGGATAGGTAAAATCAAATTGAAGTTAAATTAAATCAAATCACTATGACTAATCTCCTAATCTCCCATCAATATCCAAGAATATATGCATTATAAACAAGAACACAATTAAGAAGGATAAAGAGTATAAATTTTCATGAATTTATTTACATGCAAACTTCAAAACTCAATTAATCGTCGGGATTTAAATGAAATCTATGTCATGCCAAAGTGATAGGTCCTCTCATTGATATACACTCCAACACTCACGTGTTTAAGGCTTATGTGTTTAAATCTCTCAAATTCAATCAATGAATATGTTCTACCATAAGCTTGCTCTTCAATCTCATCTCCATTACTAACATATTACAAACAATACATGAATCAAAAGGTCTTATTTTCTGGTTGTAATAGGGCTAAGGTTAAGGTGAGGTAAAAGATAGTAAAAGAAAAGGTTCAAACCAAAGAAAGTAGAGCATTCTGAAAAATGATATTTCAAACAAGATATTCCATCAAAGCACATAAATTTTCCATCTTTAATCACCAATGCTTAACTTCTTTTGATTTCAAGCTTTTTCAACGTAAAATCTTAAGAACATAAAGGAACACTTTTTTTTTTTTTTACTTTTGGCAACTTTGCACATCTTTTCATCCAGCATCACTGTGAAGCCCGAGAATAAAATATACAAAGAGGGGGGGTTTATAATAATTCAAAATGTTGTTATAATATAAAATAAAGCAAAAAAAAAAAGGTGAAAGATGGGGCCAAAATGGAATTAACAAGAGATGGGACTATAAATACCCATCCCTTCTCTCATCCATGGCCGGCTGATAATAAGAATAAGGAGGGGAGGAGAATTTCATATTTTTCCTTCATCAAAACTAGGAGTAAACACTTAAAATTAGTAAACCCAAATAAGCCTTGGAATTATTAAGTGGAGGAACACAATCGGGTGGAAGAATTAACAAGAAGAAAAGTGAAGAGTTGGTGAAGAAAAGAGGGGGAAGAGTGGCTGACTATATACAAGGTGAAGAAGGCTAAGATTCTTCTAAAAATTTGTGAAGTAAAGTTTAGATTTCCATCCAAGTAAGGAGTTCTAATTCCAATTTCTATGAAATCAACTTCAATTTGATTAGAAGTTTATGCTTTTCTTGAATTGGGAATTAGGGTTCTTTAACATAAAATATGGGGAAAATGCAGAAATGAGTGAGGTTAAATGGATTAGAATAATCTAAGTGCCTTAAAGAAGAAGAAGAAATGAGTGCATAAAAGAGAGGAAGGGAACTCTTGGTTCCCTTGGGCACGTTCTCTGCTGGATACTGCAGAGGGGGAATGAGAACGTATGATGTGCTTAATTAATTAATTTGGTACAAGTGACCTTAAGAGGACATAAAATGAGACGGGAATGCCATGAATAAAGGGAAGGCATGGCTGTGACTGATGAGGAAGCAAGGATTTAAGATGAAATGGAGATACTTTCTCCATTAGCAAAACAGGGCAGGTTCGCTGCCTTGTTTCCTGGGGGGATTTTGGACCTGAAAACTATAGAATTCAGGGAGGGTCCCCTCATAGAAGTTGTAGCCAGAAGTGTTAGCTTTCCAACGAATCTGACCCTGCCTAATTTGGAGTCCTAGAACTCCAGATACAAATAAAAAACTGAGGAGAGGTCAAGCTGCCACCCCTGTTGGCAGATTCGGCCAAGTTGATAAAACGGCGAAATTTAGCCATATTAAGGGTAGAATTTGTTTTCTTGCCCTTCACAAAGTGTGTCTTGATCTTCAAAAAGAATAAACGGTAATCAAAATTGAATTTATGATGTCCACTTGGACTACAAATGAGCTGAAAAGTTAGAGGATAATAATGAGGAATGTAAGTGAGAAAGAAAAGATTTGGTAAAAGAGAAATGAATATTATTTCCATTGTTGCTGTTGTGTGTGATATGTGGACTAATATGGAATAATGATGGGTGTTTGTAGTTTCAGGAGGAACCGCGGGAGGAGTACAGCAACCACAGGGGAACGCAAGTCGAGCGTCTACAACAGGTAGGTACTTGGTACCTATATCTCCTCTAGTTAATAATTATTTTAACTAACTTTTGAACTATAAAAATTTGGTGCTTATTGATGAGGAAAAGAAAAGGGGGGGGGGGAAGGAAAGGAAAGGTTAAATGACGAAAAATAAAATAAAATGAAACGGAGGACTAGATTTAATTTATGGGTTCTTTTGGAGTAACAACGAATTTTGATAATGACTGTTTCTCGAATTTGATTTGTTTGTCCCTGATATGGGAGGCTGATGATGTTAACCAAGCTGGATAACATTGGCATTACCGGTACGTGAAAGGAGAAATATAAACTTGATTAACTATTCGGTTTCAGAATAGTTAATGATATCGGCGGGTGACGTCGATATCGGCAAAATTTATAGACTTGATTAGCTTTCCGAGGTGAAAGCTAATGATGTCAAGAATTTTTGACATCGGCATACCTGAGAACCTCCCAAGGTAATATGGAACAATGATTAACTATTTTAGTTTAAAAAAAAAAATAGTTAATGACAACAAACAGTTACGTTCGTGTCGGCATTTTCATGAAACTGATTAGTTGTTCTAGGATGGGCAACTAAAGACACTAATGGAGGTCAATGGTGTTGGCAATAGTCTTTCTGATGTGGAGGGGGGGGGGAGAAGTAGTCAACAGAAACAAAAAAAAAAAGAGAAAAAAAAAAAGAGAATTCTTATATAACCATTAAAAGGGGTTTATATGATTTAAGTAGATAGATATGCTGTTTATTTTTCTTCCGTAAAGTTGCCTTGTATTTTATAATCATTTATTTTTAATTATATGGAAAATATATTTTCTGTAGCAGGTCCCTCCCATTCACGTCAGGAATAGATTTTAAGTTCTTTGATCCCTTTTTTGTATAAGTTAAGAACTTAGGGATTTGTGGTGTAATTTGTCATGCAATAAACATGTAACCTGGTATAGAATATATATATATATATATATATATATATATATATGTGTGTGTGTGTGTGTGTGTGTGTGTGTGTGTGTGTGCAATCTTCGTGCTCGAATTTGGCTATTTTAATTATTAACTTATGCGTGTGATGTAAGATGGTGTTTGGGAATGAATATGGTCCTGAGCATATTCTGGAATGAATTATGCAGTTGATTGTACTAAACATGGATGTGATTGTGGATGAGATGTGATTCTAAATGTGTGCAGGGTACATTGTCGATAACTTGGGATCTCCCGGTATAGAGGAGACTCTACCGAAATTTCGTTAGAGATTTCGGCGAGTAAAAAAAAAAAAGAAAAATTTTTTTTGCTCCATCTACCCTTTATATGGGGGAAGATTAACGGATAAACTACTAGAAAAATTAGGGTTGTTACAATCACTTCTTCTTTCTTTTCACATAATTTCCAACCATAATTCCATGAGATATCATAAGTATATGCTCTACTAATCCTTGGCCAGGGGAAAAGGAAAACATATAAAAAGTTAAGGCTTATACATGGATAAAGTAAAGAAAAGATAAACAAGCTCAAAAGGGGCTCACTAAGGATAATATGCTTTAGGTTGGCTTTTTAGCTCAAGTGGTTAAAATTCCTAATGCCTTTATCATCTTCATGTATATATGTAATGTGAATGTAATCTCAACTATATATGAAGCAAGTTCTAGAGATACATATCATTGAAAGAAGGCACAATTAAAGAATATAATGTTGAAGGCTCAAAAGCTTGCATTGGTATAACACTATAAAGTCAACATGACATATTCTCAAAGTCAATCCCTAAACCAATTAAACCTTAAAACTTGCATGCACACTCCTTCATTCGATTCATATCTCCATCTATCTCAATAATTCTCATATGTAATACTCACATTCTCATAAACCAATAGGAGTTCAAAAGATCAAACATAGAAATTTGTTTTTTTTTTTGGAACAACAAAGAAAACCAAAATAAGAAAACCAACATTCTCCCAATACCCCCACACTTAAAACACAACATTGTCCTCAATGTTGAAATAAAAGAAAAGAATATAGGAGAATGACAAAAATAAAGTAAAATGCGAAAAATAAAAGATTAGGGAAAAAGAAAGCAAATCTGTTTTTTTTTCTTTTTTGTGCTGGGTTGCCTCCCAGTAAGCGCTTTTGTTTTAGGTCATTGGCTTGACATGTTGCATGCTCATTCTTCATAGATTGGTTCAGATAACTCCGCAGAAGCGGTGAGTTCTGTCGTCCAACCTTCATAGAAAGGTTTCAAGCGATGCCCATTGACCTTGAGTACTTTGTTGGTTTCTAAACTTGTAATTTCAACTGCACCATAAGGAAAAACATTAGAAACAACAAAGGGTCCAATCCAATGAGAGCGCAACTTTCCAGGAAAAAGTTTCAAACGCAAATGATAAAGAAGGACTTTGTCTCCAACATTAAACTTTTTTCTTGTAATCATTCGGTCATGGAGACTCTTCGTCTTTTCTTTGTAAATCCTTGCATTCTCATGAGCATCATTTTGTATTTCTTCCAAGGTAATTCCAATCTTTTTAGGCACCAAAAGGATAGGCGCCACCCATTCACTGTCCATGATGGGGTGAATGACTCCTGCATCATAGGGAACAATTTGCAAAGCTTGCAAAGCCAATGCTGATTCATGCATGTTTTGGGGAACACATATATGCCTCTCCATCTCTTCTATCTTGGTAAAATCATAGCCATAGCTAAAAGCTACGCTTAATCCATCCTCACTATCAAAATCACAAACTTGCTGCACACACTTATCAACTTGGTCATAACATGTGATAGAATAAACCTTGCTATAAGGATATGTCATTGCATCATGAAAATTAAATTCAATTTTTTCATCTCCTACCTCCATAGACAAAGTATCCTTACCACAATCAATTTTTGTATTGGCAGTTTTCAAGAATGGTCTCCCAAACAATATAGGAGTGCTATTTGATGAATCACAAGAATCATGTTCCATATCAAGAATATAAAAGTCGCATGGAATGACCAAACTATCAATCTTGACTAGGACATCTTCTATCACACCAAGTGGGTAAACAAAACTACGATCCGCAAGTTGTATTACAATGCTAGTTTTATTCAAAGGCTCGAGACTAAGAGAATCATAAACATGTTTAGGCATAACACTTATGGATGCACCTAAATCACATAAGGCCCTTTTGAAACTAGCATTACCAATAACACATGGGATAGTAAACGCACCTGGGTCTTTTTGCTTCAAAGGCATATTCTTTTGAACAACAGCAGATACAACTTCACCCATACTTACCATTTCATGACCTTTCAGTTTGAAAGCTCTCTTGGTAGTACACAATTCCTTCAAGAATTTGGCATACTTGGGAATTTGCTTGATAGCATCAAGCAAAGGAATGTTGAGTTCCACTTTCTTGAAAACCTCTAAAATCTCTTTTTCTTTGTCTTCTTTTTTTGACCTAGAAGAACTCATAGGAAAGGGTGGAATTGTTTTAAAACTAGAATTCATTGAGTGAAGAGTTACCTTTGGAGTGTTGGTCTTTGTTTCAGTTTGTGGAGGAAGAGGATGTTCCTTCTTTGTACTCAATTCGGTTTCTATCTCTTCTTCTTCCTCCATCTCAATTTGTTTCGACCTTTTCTCTTCAAGTTCTTTCCCACTTCGTAGCATGATCACACTAACATTCTCTATTGGATTTAATGCTTGGGAGGGCAATTTTCCATTCATTTGTGCTTCCAATTTCCCCACACTTGAAGCTACTTGCCCCATTTACTTCTCCAAGTTGTGAATACTTGACCTTGTTTCCTGTTGAAAAGACATGACATTTTGTTGCAAGGTCACAGTGTTAGAAGCCAAAGTTTTCATCATCTCACGAAGATCATCACTGGATGACGACCCCATAACATTGGAGTTTGTGAATGGAGGGGGTTGTCTTGCTTGATAATTCTGTTGGGGCTGAAATCCATGGGGATGGAACTGTCAGCCTTGATTGCCTTGTTGAGGTGGGTTCCCATAACATAAGTTTGGATGATCTCTCCATCCGGGATTGTACGTGTTGGAAAAGGGATCATATTTACGCTGGGACTGTCCGTTGAATCCTCCATCAATTGCATGAACCTGTTCAATGTAATCTTCTTGCATTGTTGGGCACATATCTGAGGTATGTCCTTGTAAGGAACATATGCTATAAACTTTCACCTGCTGTACATTTCCACAAGCCAAAGAATGCACAAGAGAAGTAAGATCATTAACTTTATTTTCAAGGTTAGAAATACTTACCTCATTTACTCATTTGTTTGCGAAGTCTCCACGCGTGCCAAATTGTTTCGAGTTGGCTGCCATGTTTGAGATCAATTGACGTGCAGCCTCGGGTGTCTTATCTACCAATGCCCCTCCACTTGCAGCATCAATGATACTACGGTCAGTAGGCATCAATCCTTCATAGAAATATTGAATGAGCCGCTGATCGGGTATTTGATGATGAGGGCATTGAATGCACAGTTGCTCAAATCTTTCCCAATACTCGAAAAGTGTCTCTCCATGAGATTGTCGAATCCCACATATTTCTTTCCTTATGTTGGCAACTCGAGATGCTGGGAAATACTTTTCAAGGAAAATCTTCTTCATGGCATTCCAAGTTCAAATGGAACCTGGAAGAATAGAGAAAAACCATGCCTTTGCTGCCCCTTTTAAAGAGAAAGGGAAAGCTTTCAACTTAACTTGTTCTTCGTCAACTCCATTCGGTTTCATGCCAACACAAACCATATGGAACTCCTTGAGATGAGTATGAGGATCTTCTCCTACAAGACCATTAAATGTTGGTAGCAAATGTATAAAACCAGATTTGAGCTCAAAGTTTACATTATTGTCGATGTTTATGCACAATGGCTGATTTTCCACGTTAGGAGCAGCAAGCTCCTTGAGTGTTTGTTGTTGTGCAATAGTCATATTGTTGTTGTGCAATAGCCATATTGTTGAGGCGAGCTTCCTTTCGTAACCTGCGTAAAGTTTTTTCTATTTCGAGATCCAACTGCACTTGACTTTGGTTAGTAGAATGGGTTGCTGGCATAAATCATCAAGAATACTCAAAAGAAACCAACCACACAAGAGATCGAAAACAATGCAAATTGTACGAAAATCCTACGCTAGAAAATTAAAACTGCCTAAAAAACTAGAAAACAGAGGAATTTGGCCTCGATAGGGTGGGGCTAGTGGTTAAACCACTAGACCTGTTTAGAACGTCGTTTCCTTTCAGGAAACAAAAGGCCGATACCTAATTCCACCAAAAAATATGTTTTGAACAGGACCGCTGCCGTAAGTGAACAGTACCGCCGCAAGCAAAAAATTTGTTTCTCTCTCTCTCTCTTTTTTTTCTTGAATCACAGCAAATAAAAATAACAGTAGAAGCACAAGAATCAACTAAAATTACCTCCCCGGCAACGGCGCCAAAATTTGTTGCAATGTCGCGGTCGCACAAATTAATTACCCTAGCTTCAAACACAACACAAAAGATAGTATAGAGCAAGCAAAGGGTCGATCCCACGAGGAAGATTCAAGTCAGATTTTTATGCTAGATGATATGCAATTTGGGGGGGTTTGGACGTTATCTAGGCTAAAGCAAAAGAAAACAGAAAACTATCAAACAAAATTTAATAAAATCAGAAAATTATCAAGAGAACAAACCTTGGTCACAAGCACACATCCACCAATAGAAATCAGAACTGATCATGGAAATGAAACATCAATTTATATTCTGAATATTTATTTCTTCTTAACATTGGTTAGTTAACGGATCCGTTGTATAACTAACCCTAACCATCAAACAACCACAGTGTCCGCACTAGTAATTTAATTCAATGGCAGCCTTAAGAACTAGATAAGTTGATTAATCAAGAAAACATAACTGTCCGCAGTCTATGTTTGATTTGATTGAATGTTCTCCCTAAGATTAATAACGTAGATCCGCCACAATTATTAAACTCAGTTGCTTCACAAGTTCATATACCACAACTTCGGTTTTGATATCAAACTTAGCAATAGATTGTCTACAATAATAACTTAGAGTCCGCTTTAGCAATTAAAATAAACAATCATAGGAAAAATAAGTATAGGAGAACAAACATATTCATCATATAAACTGAAAAGAAAAGGTAAAATAAATCTCACAGTTCTTGAAATCTGAAGGTTTCCGTGTCCTTACAACCAAGAAAAAGTGTTTAGCCTTGCATGTTTGTTGAACAACTAATCAAAAAGAAGGAAGAATGCATAATTTTGAGTTTCTTAGAGGAGGGGGGTGTTTTTCTCCTCTTGGTTGGCTGCCCCCCTTCTCTTCTCTCATTCTTTTTATATCCTAGGAAACCTCTCTATTTTACAAAATAGTCCTCCCTTAAGTAGACTGTTTACATTTAAGTACTTCAATAACTATTTTCCTAAAAAAGGAGAAATAGCCTTGCATGAAATCTTCAAGCTTTGACTTAGAGGAGCCAAATTGCTGAAATAAAAACTTGGATATCGGTTTAGATGCTTCGGAACATAATTTGGACTCGTTTCTTCACGAAACCTGTTTGCTGGTAGAATTCAGTTGTCATCTTTGTAAAATCATATCTCCTTCATATGACATTGTTTTTTGCTGAAATTTGGAGCGTTTATAGAAATTTGAGTCAGGAATCCAAAAAATTGAGTTTGCATCAATTGGACTTCTTTAGCTCCAGATATTCAAGTCGGAATGACCGAAGGTCAACACTAGCTGATTGCAAGATTTGACTTTGAAGGCTGCGATTTCCGTTCTCTTCCTTATTTTATTTTCTTGCCTTAGATTTCCAGAAAGGTATGGATGTTATCTTTTTAATGCCACTAGAATCACTTCATTTCAACCTCTAGAGCTCACGCTCTGCACAAAACATCGACTGAAGGTCAAATCTGCCAATTATCTCCAATTTACTCCTTTTTGCATCTTTCATCCAAAAGTGCCTTCAAAACATAAAACAAAGAATATCAAGGCATTTTATATATAAAACATAGGCAAAACACTAGTTAAATGTGGGTGAAACTATCGAATAATATGGTTGCATCAACAAACTTCACAGCCACCGTTTCAAGCACATCATAATTTCCAAAATTCTCATGGATATGCACTTCCTTATGCTCCACCTCCTAGAAGAAATCTTGAGGAAACATTGCATGTATTCATTGAAAAGCAAAACATAATCAACACTCAAAATGCTCAAACCATGGCAGATCTAAAAGATGCTCTTGTAAAGTTCACATTTGCTCTCAGTTTTCAAGAGAAAGGTAAGTTTCCATCTCAACCACAGCAAAATCCTAGGGGGCAATACAAGTAGTTCCGGAAGCCAACACATGGATCTAGTCAAATCAGTCATCACTCTTCGCAGTGGTAAGGTTATTGAAAAACCCACTCTTGAACCTTGTAAGAAAGATGATGAGTCAATCTTTGAGGGTAAGGAAGGGGTTGAATCTGAACATTGCAAAGAAAAGACTGATTCCCCACCAACACTTCATTTTCCCCATGCCATGACCAAACAAAGGAAAGTCAATCACAACTCTGAAATCTTTGAAACTTTCAAGCAGGTAAGGATCAATATACCTAAGGGAAAGGGATATTATATAATTTGCAAAAAAAAAAAATTGATAATATTGATGATAATAAAAACATAGATAAGTTTGGTTTCATAGCCTCTCTAACCTAAGCAATTAAGCCTGAAGGGGTGTTTTAATACTTTATACCCTAAAGTCAATTGACTTGGGAGCTAGTGGCCCAAAGCTTGTTACATGGGTTAAGGAGAAAAGCTTAAGGAAATCAAACATTGCACTATCTACGTATCAATATCTACAATACGAGTTACTAAGCTCGTAGGGGTGTCTCAACACTTAATGCCCTAAGACCAACTGGTCTGGGAGTCATTAGCCGAAAGGTCGTTACATGGGTTAAAGATGCATTGTGTTTTAAATTATATGTATATATATTAAGAAAAAAAAAAGAAAAAAAAAGAGAAAAAAAGATAATAATCCCAACCCAAGGAAGTTAACCTTAAGAATCTTGGAGTGATCCAACGGTCGAATCAAAAGTTAATGCGCTTTTGAGCCCTTATGCTGATCTGGCACGACGAGACCTGTTATTCACCGAGTAGCGATTCCATGGCTACTCCAAGGAAAATAGCCTCTGAAAAGTACTGTAAAAATATGAGCACGATCCCACAGTCGGATCAAAAATTAAAGCCATTTGCGACCGCACCTTCGCTTCACAGAGTAGAGATTCCATAGCTACTACAAGGAAAATGGCCTCCAAAAACACCCTTAAAATTTTGAGAGTGATCCATTGGTTGGATCAAAAGTTAAGGCGCTTTTGAGGTGTTATGTTGGTCTGGCGTGACAAGACCTGCTATTCACCAAGTAGCGAATCCATTGCTACCACAAGGAAAACAACCTCCATAAACTACTGCAAAAATTTAAGCACGATCCAACAGTTGGATCAAAACTTAGAGCCCTTTTTAGCCTTTACTCTGGTTTGGCGCGATCGGACCTTCGCTTCACAGAGTAGAGATTCCATACCTACTACAATGAAAATGGCCTCCAGAAACTCCTGTAAAAATTCGGGAGTGATCCAACGGTCGGATCAAAAGTTAAGGCGCTTTTGAGCCGTTATCGTGGTTTGGCACGGCGAGACCTGCTCTTAACCAAGTAGTGATTCCATTGCTACCTCAAGGAAAAAAGGCTCCAGAAACTACCACAAACATTTGAGCACAATCCAACAGTTGGATCAAAAGTTAGAGCCCTATTGAGAAGTTACTCTCGTCTGGCGCGACTGGACCTTCACTTCACCGAGTAGAGATTCCATAGGTATTATAAGGAAAATGGCCTCCAGAAACTCTTGTAAAAATTAGGGAGTGGTCCAACAGTTGGATCAAAAGTTAAGGTGCTTTTGAGCCATTATGCTGGTCTTGCAAGACAAGACCTGCTCTTAACCAAGTATCGATTCCATTGCTACCTCAAGGAAAACAGCCTCCGGAAGCCACTGTAAAAATGTGAGCACGATCCAACGGTCGGATCAAAAGTTAGAGCTCTTTTGAGTCGTTACTCTAGTCTGGCGCGACAGGACCTCCGCTTCAGCGAGTAAGATGTGAAAGTGTCAAGTATTTGTTGTACCAAGGGTTGGACAACACAAATCTAGATTAATCATTTAACAAACAAGGTATTAAGAGTGAGTAAGATAACAAATACAAAACATGTTAGTATCAAACATTAAAGTTCATGTTGAGTTTATACTATACTTATTCTTACACCATCAGTGTACCCTTTTCACCTTGACAAAATAAACTTAGCTAAATATAATGAAGATGAGAAACATAAATAAACAAAATAGAAACATAATAATGATATACATTAACTAAGTAAAGAAAAGGAAATGAAAAGCATAAACAAGAGATTAATATAACGTGAAATAAAACTTAAACATTACAAAATACAAAGAAAGAGAGCAAGAGAAAGATCTTGATCTGAACACCAAGATACCTAAATTCATGGCAAATGCCTCATTTTATAGGTTAAAATTCGGAACTATTGATTTGATGACTAATTATTGAGTAGGTGGCCACCTCTTGACTTGGTGACAATCATTATCTTCTTGTCTGAACAACACGTCATTGCTAACATCAGAATTTGAATAGATAGTCTTCATAAAAGTTCTAGGCATTTGTCTCCTCTTTCCAACAAAACAAGAATAAGCTCATTTGGACTTCTAGAACTCGAGATATGGGCTGAACACTGAATAGTGTTTGGGCTGCAGGACAGATTCCGACTTCTCTTTTGTTTCTACAATTTGAAGTTGAAAACAACCTTTTTGAATCTTGGACTTCATGAAAGTTTTAGGCCTATGTCTTAGCTTTCTATCCATATAAACCATACCTAAATCCAAGTTCTACAGCTCCATTTATGATCCAATAACCGAATGGTGTTCTAATTTGAATTGAACCAGCATCTCATCTTTAAGCTTAGCTCTCTCTGTCTTTTCACTTTCGATAGTTAAACACATCAATCAATCCTTTAAATTGTGAGATATGCCTACATTCAACATAAGCATTTACCATAATTAAAGATATCTTATGTTATTGTACTTGCTATTATAAAACATGCTCAAGTTAAGGAATTTAATGATACTTTAAGTGCAATATAATGATATAAAACCTTGATAAAAATGCACTTTTAAGTTCTAATCAAGTAGCGATTCCATACCTACTCCAGGGAAAACAACCTCCAGAAACACCTGTAAAAATTCGAGAGTGATCCAACGGTCGAATCAAAAGTTAAGGCACTTTTGAGTCGTTATGCTGGTCTAGCACGACGAGACTTGCTCTTAACCAAGTATCGATTCTATTGCTACCACAAGGAAAACAGCCTCCGGAAACCACTGCAAAAAATTGAGCACAATCCAACGGTCGTATCAAAAGTTAGAGCTTTTTTAAGCCACTACTCTGGTCTGGTGTGACCGGACCTTTTCTTCACCGAGTAGTGATTCTATATTTACTCCAAGGAAAACATCCTCCAGAAACACCTGTAAAAATTTAGGAGTGATCCAACGGTCAGATCAAAAGTTAAGGCGCTTTTGAACCGTTATGCTGGTCTTGCACGACGACTCCTGCTGTTCACCAAGTAGCGATTTTGTGGCTACGCCAAGGAAAACAGCCTCCGAAAACTACTATAAAATATGAGCACGATCAAATGATCGAATCAAAAGTTAGAGCCCTTTTGAGCCGTTACTTTGGTCTGGCACGACCAGACCTTCATTTCACAGAGTAGAGATTCCATATCTAATACATGGAAAATGGCCTCTAGAAGATCCTGTAAAACTTCGGGAGTGATCCAACGATCGGATCAAAAGTTAAGGCGCTTTTGAGCCGTTATGCTGGTTTGGCACGACGAGACCTGCTATTTACCAAGTAGCAATTTCATCGCTACCACAATGAAAACAGCCTCCGGAAACTACTGTAAAAATATGAGCACGATCCAACGGTTGGATCAAAAGTTAGAGCCCTTTTCAGCCGTTACTTTGGTCTGGCGCGACCGGACTTCCGCTTAACTGAGTAGCAATTCTATACCTACTCTAAGAAAAACATCGTCCAGAAACACCAATAAAACTTTAGGAGTGATCCAACGGTCAGATCAAAAGTTAAGGCGCTTTTAAGCCGTTATGCTGGTCTAACATGATGAGACCTGCTATTTACCAAGTAGCGATTTCATGGCTACCACAAGGAAAATAGCCTCCGGAAACTATTGTAAAAATATGAGCACGATCCAACTGTCGGATCAAAAGTTAGAGCCCTTCTGAGCCGTTACTCTGGTCTGGCGCAACCGGACCTTCACTTCACAGAGTAGAGATTCTATAGCTACTACAAGGAAAATGGCCTCCAGAAACTCCTGTAAAAATTCAGGAGTGATCCAACGATCGGATCAAAAGTTAAGGCGCTTTTGAGTTGTTATGCTAGTTTGGCATGACGAGACGTGTTCTTCACTGAGTAGCGATTCCATGGCTACCACAAGGAAAACAGCCTCCGAAAACTACTATAAAAATTTGAGCACGATCCAATGGTCGGATAAAAAGTTAGAGCCTTTTTGAGAAGTTACTCTCGTCTGGCGCGACTGGACATTCGCTTCACCGAGTAGCGATTCCATACCTACTCCAAGGAAAACATCATCCAGAAACACCTGTAAAAATTTAGGAGTAATCCAATGGTCGGATCAAAAGTTAAGGTGTTTTTGAGCAGTTATGCTGGTCTGGCACGACGAGACCTGTTATTCACCAAGTAGCGATTCTGTGGCTACGCCAAGGAAAACAACCTCCGAAAACCAAAGCTAAAATCCTCTGTGTGGTTGGGCTAACCTGAGATCCCGTTTGACGATCCCCTTTAACCAGAACCAAATCCTGTGTGGTTGGGCTAACTTGAGATCCCATCCGGCGATCCCCTTTGACCAGAACCAAAAGCTGCGTGGTTGGGCTAACCTGAGATCCCATCCGACGATCCCCTTTCACCAGAACCAAAATCTGTGTGGTTAGGTGTGGTTGGGCTAACCTGAGATCCCATCTAGCGATCCCCTTTAACCAGAACCAATATCTATGTGTTCTTCCTGATGGCAAGGTTTGAACTTTCTTCTTTTGTTTTGAGAATTTCCTAATGGTAAGGTTCTTCTCATTTTTGTTCTTGATGATAAGGATGATCAATTTTTTCACTTGATGATTTTGTTTTTTTGACTTTTGTGATTTTGCAGGACTGACATAAGTCCTTCCTGATTGCAGGGTTGACATCTATCGTTCCTGATGACTAAAATTAACTTGATTTTTCTCGATGACAAGGTTGGAAAACTTGGTGCTTTCTGATTGCAGGTTGACATCTGTCCTTCCTGATGACTGCAATTAACTGGATTTTTCTCGATGATAAGGTTGATCTTTGAGATTTTCCTAATGGTAGGGTTTATCTCATCTTCTTCTTGTTCCATGGTCAAAACTGTGATTTATTTCTATCATCAACTCAATGATTCTTTCTTTGTCCACAATCTTGCTAGATTTCATTGAGGATTTTTTTTTGTAACAAGTCAAAATATATGTGCAATGCTTTGTGGTTAGATGACATGCATGCATTCATACCTTGTTTTGAATTATAGGCCCCCCTCTTCGATGGTCCATCATTATAAGGTGTCTTCCAAAGACTTCTTTGTTCTTCTTATTCATCGGCTCTTCCGTGTGCTAGCCTTTCACTCAGTTGTAAGTGTAGTGCCTGTTCCGAGCTATCCACGATGATTACTGCTCTCGTTGTTTATCAAGCATGACTGTGCCCCCAAGTGTGGTGTTGCTTGATTCATCATGAATGAGCTTAACCAATCATTCATCTTCTAGATTCTCCTGAGAATTGTTCTCTCCTTGATTATGTGCATCGTGCCAACACTCATCAAGAGGTTTTCTAGTGTCGTCCCCATCCTAGATTGCCAATCGGCCACAAACTTCCCTCCCGTTGAAACAATACTCTTCAAGTATATGCTATCATCAGCCTTCTTGGAAACTATCTAGTCATCCAGACATGCATCTTATAGCTTGTAGTAAAAGACTCTTTATTGTAGGCTCCATGCTCTTCTCAATGGATCCCTTTCAGCTCGTTGTCTAATCAGGTTGTGAAAATGAGTGCATCGACATCATCAATGATGTCCATCACCCATATTCATGTGGTGAAGTGCGTCTTTGGGTTTCAAAACAGATGGTCCCACAGTCAGTCTTGGTGGTGTGCATCTTTCTGACATTCATTCAAATGCAACTATGCAATAACATCTGTCATAGCCATGTTTCAAAGGGTAACCCCAAGATGAAGATACGAAGTTGTCCCTCAAGTGCAGCGTTGTTTTCAATTACTGCTAGAGTTCACTAGATCATGGAATGTTTTTTAACAACATTGCCCCCAGTATGATCTGAATGTCCTTGTTCATCTTATTATCTTTCTTTGAGCACCATTGTCCTCAGTTCACTGATTCATCATTTAATCATCTTTCATTGCCCCCTAGCTGATCTGAATACTGCTTGTTTTTCCTTCTCAGGGTCCACTGTATTGCCCCCGGCTGCTAAACTTTTCAAGGAGTGTCGAGAAGTGTCAATGTCATTTCTATCAAGGATTTCGCAGACTCATTCGATGTTCTTCTTTGTTCGACAATCTTTCTTGTTCTGGAATCAACTCTTGCATTTCAAAGATCATGTATATTCAAGTCTAATTGTTGAAATGAAATCAAAGATGTTCGTTTTTGAAAGGATCTTTTAAAAATCAAGCTTTTTGGTCAAAGACCCAACACACGTCATTCAAAATACACAGTCCTTTTATTGTCTTGTATTTTGAAAACAGAAATTGACCCATTGTAAGATTGAAATTGCTTTTTTATGGTTCTTTGTGTCAATCTTAATCTCTAATCTTGGGTATATCATTTAATGGTACATGATGAGATGACCTTCTGTGAATTTCAAGAAAAACAAGATACTCAAGTCAAAACTCGAGGCTTTATCAAGAAAGGTTGTTTCTTTTTTAGCTCCTATTTTATCAGTATGCATAATAACCAGTAGCTTAATTCATGAAGCCACGACTCTTATGAAAAAGCTCTTCAAGTTTTGAGAGCGTCATTTATCGGTTCAGATTGCTTACTTGATCAAAAAGGGCTTTTAAAAGCACGTAATACAGGCTATGGTTGATTGTTTTTCCTTCTCAGGGTCCACTGTATTGCCCCCGGCTGCTAAACTTTTCAAGGAGTGTCGAGAAGTGTCAATGTCATTTCTATCAAGGATTTCGCAGACTCATTCGATGTTCTTCTTTGTTCGACAATCTTTCTTGTTCTGGAATCAACTCTTGCATTTCAAAGATCATGTATATTCAAGTCTAATTGTTGAAATGAAATCAAAGATGTTCGTTTTTGAAAGGATCTTTTAAAAATCAAGCTTTTTGGTCAGACCCAACACACGTCATTCAAAATACACAGTCCTTTGATTGTCTTGTATTTTGAAAACAGAAATTGACCCATTGTAAGATTGAAATTGCTTTTTTTATGGTTCTTTGTGTCAATCTTAATCTCTAATCTTGGGTATATCATTTAATGGTAGATGATGAGATGACCTTCTGTGAATTTCAAGAAAAACAAGATACTCAAGTCAAAACTCGAGGCTTTATCAAGAAAGGTTGTTTCTTTTTTAGCACCTATTTTATCAGTATGCATAATAACCAGTAGCTTAATTCATGAAGCCACGACTCTTATGAAAAAGCTCTTCAAGTTTTGAGAGCGTCATTTATCGGTTCAGATTGCTTACTTGATCAAAAAGGGCTTTTAAAAGCACGTAATACAGGCTATGGTTGATTGTTTTTCCTTCTCAGGGTCCACTGTATTGCCCCCGGCTGCTAAACTTTTCAAGGAGTGTCGAGAAGTGTCAATGTCATTTCTATCAAGGATTTCGCAGACTCATTCGATGTTCTTCTTTGTTCGACAATCTTTCTTGTTCTGGAATCAACTCTTGCATTTCAAAGATCATGTATATTCAAGTCTAATTGTTGAAATGAAATCAAAGATGTTCGTTTTTGAAAGGATCTTTTAAAAATCAAGCTTTTTGGTCAAAGACCCAACACACGTCATTCAAAATACACAGTCCTTTTATTGTCTTGTATTTTGAAAACAGAAATTGACCCATTGTAAGATTGAAATTGCTTTTTTTATGGTTCTTTGTGTCAATCTTAATCTCTAATCTTGGGTATATCATTTAATGGTAGATGATGGGATGACCTTCTGTGAATTTCAAGAAAAACAAGATACTCAAGTCAAAACTCGAGGCTTTCTCAAGAAAGGTTGTTTCTTTTTTAGCTCCTATTTTATCAGTATGCATAATAACCAGTAGCTTAATTCATGAAGCCACGACTCTTGTGAAAAAGCTCTTCAAGTTTTGAGAGCGTCATTTATCGGTTCAGATTGCTTACTTGATCAAAAAGGGCTTTTAAAAGCACGTAATACAGGCTATGGTTGATTGTTTTTCCTTCTCAGGGTCCACTGTATTGCCCCCGGCTGCTAAACTTTTCAAGGAGTGTCGAGAAGTGTCAATGTCATTTCTATCAAGGATTTCGCAGACTCATTCGATGTTCTTCTTTGTTCGACAATCTTTCTTGTTCTGGAATCAACTCTTGCATTTCAAAGATCATGTATATTCAAGTCTAATTGTTGAAATGAAATCAAAGATGTTCGTTTTTGAAAGGATCTTTTAAAAATCAAGCTTTTTGGTCAAAGACCCAACACACGTCATTCAAAATACACAGTCCTTTTATTGTCTTGTATTTTGAAAACAGAAATTGACCCATTGTAAGATTGAAATTGCTTTTTTTATGGTTCTTTGTGTCAATCTTAATCTCTAATCTTGGGTATATCATTTAATGGTAGATGATGAGATGACCTTCTGTGAATTTCAAGAAAAACAAGATACTCAAGTCAAAACTCGAGGCTTTATCAAGAAAGGTTGTTTCTTTTTTAGCACCTATTTTATCAGTATGCATAATAACCAGTAGCTTAATTCATGAAGCCACGACTCTTATGAAAAAGCTCTTCAAGTTTTGAGAGCCTCATTTATCGGTTCAGATTGCTTACTTGATCAAAAAGGGCTTTTAAAAGCACGTAATACAGGCTATGGTTCATGGCTATGAAAGAAAGGGAAATTCACAAGCTCAAAAAGGTGTTTGAGAGTTTCAAAGACCTAGGATCAACATTAACTATTCATCAGTTCTCTTTCTCTTGTTGTCTTTGTAGAGGAAGTGACATATAACCTTATTAACCTTAAAGATCAAAATTCTCTTAACATGGGTCATAATACAAATCCAACTTTTTCTTTAATGAATAATCAGTCTAATCATTGGAAGTCATTAGAGGCTTTATCATTGATACCAAAAGACAATGTTTGTAACTCGATATTTTTTCTGGTGTGGACTTTTGGCTTTTTTTGTGTCTATTAAATGTGACATAATCAATTCCAACGCTCATCTTCACTGCTTTGTGTGGATGGTAATGAAAAACCGGCATCAATATTTTTTGCCCCCTAGTCTATGTCTCTTTTCTCTTTTGGCCCTCTCTCTCAAACGTTAGACTTTTGTTCTTAACCTTCTCCATTGATTCTAACATTGTCTTCATATTTTCAACCAAACATGCTCATTTGCCCCCAGTGTGGGGTGTGATCCTGGTCAGGGTTTCTTCTGAAAAGAAATATTCTATCAGGCTCAAATGGGGACCATAAGGGATATAATCTTTAGAAAGTGAAGAGATAAACAAAGATGGCCTTTTCTCATTTCAAGCAAGGTCGGTTAGAACCGATAAATTTTGACCTCGTCCAATGTAATGATTTGGACTTGTAAGAATCATGATTTATGAGTCCATAACTACCAAATCCACTACTCGTCATTATGCATATTGCTAAAACTTAGCTACATTGTGTGTGGTTTGATTTCATATGTGATCTCAAAATTTGTTTGGTCACCTCATGTCATTTTAACAAACATCGAGTCATTTCTGCAATCAAAATACTTTTAATCTTTTAGGATTCACTAGCCTTAATTTGGCATGTTGGAGTTTGATCAAAATATTTTATCAAAAATGAAATGCTAAACATCTCCTGACTTCAGAACTACAAAGAGACAAAGAAAAGACATGTTTCGTTAAAGGATGTGAAGTGATTCCAAAACAAAATGTCGAGCATCAAAATTCCATAACAATATTTGACACAACCAAAAGATTGATGTCTTCTCCCAAGTGTAGGAGTGTCGAAGTAATAAATAACCCGGCAAGACCGGGGTCGAACCATAGGGAGGTTAACTATATAAATTATAAATAATAATAATAATAATAATAATAATAATAATAATAAGTTAAAGAGAGCTTTGAAATGTGATATTGATATGAGGATTAAACAATGATAAAGACAATTGTCAAGGTTAGAGGATCCATTAATGGTATTTCAAACAAGTATAATATAAACTCTTATTACTCAACTGGAAACCACACACAAAGGAGGTTCCAATCGGATTATAAATTGTTAACATGATTACATTAGTTATCTTATTTGAATAATGCTAATACTTGTAAATGTTGTCAGGTATTCATGATTATAACTTATGTTAACAACAAATCAAGTTCCTTTCATAGCACAAGTGTCGGTTATACCATACGGTTTGGGCTATAAAAGTGCCAAGTATTTGTTGTACCAAAGGTTATACAACATAAATCTAGATTAACCATTTAACAAGCAAAGTATTAAAAGTGAACAAGATAACAAATATAAAACATGTTAGTATCAAACATTAAGGTCCATGTTGAGTTTATACTGTACTTATTCTTACACCATTAGTGTAACCTTTTTACCTTGACATAATAAACTTAGCTAAACATAATGAAGAAGAGAAACATAAATAAACAAGATAAGAATATAAATAAGATATAAGTTAACTAAGTAAAGGAAAGGAAATGAAAAGCATAAACAAGAGATTAATATAAACAAAACTTAAGCATTACAAAGAGAGAGAGAGAGCAAGAGCATGATCTTGATCTGAAAACCAAGATGCCTAAATGCATGGCAAATGCCTCCTTTTATAGGCCAAAATTTAGAACTATTGATTTGATGACTAATTGTTGAGTGGGTGGCCACATCTTGACTTGGTGACAATCCTTATCTTCTTGTCTGAACAAAACGTCATTAATAACATCAGAATTTGAACAGACTTAAATCATGAAAGTTCTAGGAAATTGTCTCAGCTTTCCAAAAAAAAAATCAGTGCATTTGGACTTCTAGAACTAGAGATATGGGCTGAACACTGAATAGTGTCTGGGCTGCAGGACAGATTCCGACTTCTCCGTTGTTACTAAGATTTGGACTTCCAAACAACAAAATTGATGTTGTACTCCTCATGAATGTTTTAGGCCTATGTCTTAGCTTTCTAGCCATATAAACCAAATTGAAATCCAAGATCTACATCTCTAGATATGACCCAATGACTGAACAGTGTTCCAGTTTGGACTGAACCAACATCTCTTTTCTAAGCTTAACCCTCTCTTTGTCTTCTCAATTTCAGTAGTTAAACTCATCAATCAATTCTTTGATTTATGTGATAAGCCTGCATTTAAGATGAACATTTACCATAAATTAAAGGTATCTTATCGTATCAGACTTGTTATTATAAAACATGCTTTAGTTAAGGAGTTATTGATACTTCAAGTGCAAAATGATGATATAAAACCTTGATAAAAATGCACTTTTAAGTACTAATCAATATCACTTGTCATTCTGAGGATGTTCTGGTAACAATATGGCTGATAACATCATCTTTCACAAAATCAACTTGCCTCTTGCTCACCAACTTCCGGACTCGATTTTTGAAATACTTGCAATTGTTCCACTAAAATAGCCCAGGACCCCACCATGATATTTATATCTCTTGTCTGGATGATACCGCTTAGGAAACGGTGGTTGTATGGGATTTGACAAAGTCGAGGCAATAAGTCTCGAGCCTAACAAATACTTGTTGTGATGTCACGGTCGCACAAATTAATTACCCTAACTTCAAAAACAACACACAAGATAGTATAGAGCGAGCAAGGGGTCGATCCCATGAGGAAGGTTCAAGTCAGATTTTTATGCTAGATGATATGCAATTTGGGGGGGTTTGGACGTTATCTAGGCTAAAGCAAAAGAAAATAGAAAACTATCAAACAAAATTTAATAAAATCAGAAAAATATCAAGAGAACAAACCTTGGTCACAAGCACACATCCACCTACAGAAATCAGAACTGATCATGGAAACGAAACATCAATTTATATTCTGAATATTTAGCTCTTCTTAACATTGGTTAGTTAACGGATCCGCCGTATAACTAACCCTAACCATCAAACAACCACAGTGTCCGCACTAGTAATTTAATTCAATGGCAGCCTTAAGAACTAGATAAGTTGATTAATCAAGAAAACATAATTGTCTGCTGTCTATGTTTGATTTGATTGAATGTTCTCCCTAAGATTAATAATATAGATCCGCCACAATTATTAAACTTAGTTGCTTCACAAGTTCATTTACCACAACTCCGGTTTTGATATCAAACTTAACAATAGATTGTTTACAATAATAACTTAAAGTCCGCTCTAGCAAATAAAATAAATAATCATAGAAAAAATAAGCATAAGAGAACAAACATATTCATCATATAAACTGAAAAGAAAAGGTAAAATAAATCTCACAGTTCTTGAAATCCGAAGGTTTCCGTGTCCTTGCAACCAAGAAAACGAGTTTAGCCTTGCATGTTTGTTGAACAACTACTAAAAAAGAAGGAAGAATGCATGATTTTAGGTTTCTTAGAGGAAAGGGGTGTTTTTCTCCTCTTGCCTGGCTACCCCCCCTTCTCTTCTCTCATTCTTTTTATATCCTAGGAAACCCTAGTCTCTATTTTATAAAATAGTCCTCCCTTAAGTAGACAGTTTACATTTAAGTACTTCAATAACTATTTTCCTAAAAAACAAAGAAATAGCCTTGCATGAAATCTTCAAGCTTTGACTTAGAGGAGCTAAATTCCTGAAATAAAAACTTGGATATCGGTTTAGATGCTTCGGAACGTAATTTGGACTCGTTTCTTCACGAAACCTGTTTGCTGACAGAATTTAGTTGTCATCTTTGAAAAATCATATCTCCCTCATATGATATTTTTGTTTTCTGAAATTTTGAGCGTTGATAGACCTTTGTGTCAGGAATCCAAAAAAATTAAGTTTGCATCAATTGGACTTCTGTAGCTCTAGATATTCAAGTCGGAATGACCAAAGGTCAACACTAGCAAATTGCGAGATTTGACTTTGAAGGCTGCGATTTCCATGCTCTTCCTTATTTTATTTTCTTGCCTTAGATGTCCAGAAACCTATGGATGTTAGCTTTTTAATTCCACTAGAATCACTTCATTTCGACCTCTAGAGCTCACGCTCTGCACAAAACATCAAATGAAGGTCAAATCTGCCAATTACCTCCAATTTACTCCTTTTTGCATCTTTCATCCAAAAGTGCCTTCAAAACATAAAATAAAAAATATCAAGGAATTATATATATAAAACGTAGGCAAAACACTAGTTCAATGTGGGTGAAACTATCAAATAATATGGTTGCATCAATACTGGTAGACAAACTCAAGTGGCAGAGGAATGTCAACCTTTGACAAAGACATTTGAGCATTGGATGCTACAACGAGACCTGACTAGACCACATAACTAAGGTTTCCCACCTTCAGAGTCATCTCTCATTGTTCTGGAATCCATGGTTGAACCTTCAATCTTTCCCCTCTTCAAAGCTTATTCAATTCTTTCAGCAATCCTCACAACTTCATGAAAATGTTGAGCTGAGCTTCCTATTAAATGCTCATAATAAGGGGATTGAAAGGTGTTGGCAAACAACATCACCATTTCTGTATCCATTAGTAGAGGTTGAGCATATGTTGCTTTATCTCGCCATCTTTGCGCATATGCCCTCACAGACTCTTGGTTTTCCTTCTCTATAGCTATTAGGATGGTTCTGTCAAGAGCAATTTCTAGATTAAATTTATACTGCTTCAAAAAGGCGTCTGCTAGGTCTTTCCATGTCTTGATCTTGATATTGTCTAGTCTCATGTACCAGCTCAAAGCGGATCCAGTAAGACTATCTTGGAAAAAGTATATTAGCATCTTATCGTTATGGATCATTTCAACCATCTTGTTGCAGTATGACCAGAGATGGGTGTATGGGCATTCTAGTCCGGTATACTTGACAAAGTCCGATACTCTAAACTCCTTCAGCACCACAATATTTGGAACCAAACAAACTTAAGCTGCTATCACAGGGTGAATTAGATTATTTCCTTCAACTGCTCTCAATCTTTCTTCTAGGGCTACCCATTTATCATGGCCTGTAGGATTAGTAAACCTATCGTCAGAAGGTCCTTTTGTTGTTGGATTTATGGTGATCTGAGCTTGAGTTGGATAGACAGTGGTGAAAAGGACAAAATGATTCCCGGTTATTGAGTCTGCCCCCAAGTTCTAAGATGTGTGAGGGACGTGGATTGATGGTGTTTTCACAGGAGGTTGTGCAGAAATCCATTTTCCATTCATGGAGCTCAGCACTTGTTCAAACAGATCTGTAAGTCTAGCTACTTCACCTTTGATGCTCTCAATTTCATTTTGATAATGGGCCTCTAACTGTGCTCTTTCTTCATTTTCCATCTTTCAGGTGTAGTAAATCTTAAGTGGGGGACCTACGTTTCAACCTGGCAACATGTATGAGTATGCTTCTATATGATGAGTTTGCCCTTCCAGGGTTGACACATGGTCGTAACCCTTGCATGATGATACAAAAATTTTGATTCTTGCTCTACAACGGAAATTTCCTAAGTAACGGTCATTGTGTCAACCACAAGTCTTGAGTTCAAGATGCTTCAGGAAGGGTTTACTTTGATGCAAAACAAAAGGTAACACACACAACCTAAGGACAGGTTCTATTCATTAAGTGAGACAAAGGGTAGGTTGACTATCTAGTCTCAAAAAGGGTCTCATATCTGCCCAGTGACGATCTTCGTAAAGACAGTATAGGGGCTTTGTGAGAAATGGTTAAGACACATACGCCCACCATTACCAAGCAGACACTCAGATATGATTTGGGTGTTTTACGCATCTGAACCCTGACCAATAGCCATAGGGCAAATCGCTAATCCCCCATCTAACTTAGAAGCTTGTGTGTGCTTTCCAAAAATTAAAGAATGTGATGCATGGGGCAGTTCTATACAATGCATGAACATATATATATACATAAATTAAAACGTGTAAAAATAAATAAATAAAATAAGCTTATTTAACAAAAAAACACGCAAACCAAACAAAACACAATTATGAGACAAAAACAAAGCTTAGTCCACAAGGTCCCCAGCGGAGTCCCCATTTTGTCGCACGTGTACGGCGTCGCGGCGAAAAAATCCACTCTCATATTGGATCTATTAGGCAAACATGGGGAGAAAAGGAATTCTTGTCTTTTATTAGTGAAAAAATGGAATGGGAGTTGCCACCTAGTATTTTGGTCACTAGGAACCCTAACTGATCTCAGAGATCGGGTACGGGGACTGGTTGTGTAAAGGGAAGGTATTAGCACCCAACTACGCCCTACCTAAGGTTAGCTGCATTGTTTTAATGTCTGATAAAATTTAAGGTCTTGTCGTGTTTTCTAGTTGTTGGTCCGTCTATGGTTTAAGAAAAAGTCCACCTCGGTAAGGAAATTCTTGGCCTAGTTCTCGTGGCTTTAATAAACTGGTTATTCAAGCCAAAATGCATACTAATACCTATTTTTTGAATTTTTGTTATATGAAAATATGATATATTTTTTTGAGATACTTGGCCGTATGCATGAAAACAAAACATTTTTTTTAAATTTTTTTAATGTTTTGATGAAAACCGGGTATTGTAATACCAGGTTTGTATCTTTACGGTATAAAAATACAAACCAATATTAATCAAAATTCAATAGGAAAATCACAGATTTTTTAAAATAATTTTTTAGGAAAATTTCTTCTTTTTTTTATATTTCGGGCGTGGACCAGTGACCCGACTGGCTTTTAACCACAAGCATGCATGAACAATTCACGCACGCCTGCTACAGCCACAATGTAATTAAATTTCATATGCACAGTGTTTGTGCAATTTCTCCTGTCCGTCACCTTTTCTGGTTTTTTTCTCTATTTTTCTACTCCACGTCCGTGTATTTATGTTCTTCATTTTGTATTGCTTTGTATCATGCCCTCTCTGTTTTCTTTTTCTCTCCTCCTCCTCTTGGTTTTTTCCTGCCCTGCTCGCTCTGCCTCTCTGTTCTTCTTCCTTTCATTCCCCCTCTCCCTGTTTTTTTTTTTTCATTGTCTTTCTCTGGATTTTATAGGCCAGAGAATGCCCTACGGTGGTAACGGTTGGCTCTTAATCTGCATGCAGAGTGATAACAACCTTAAAATGTGCCCCATAATGGACACAATTTAGCGCCTTTGCTGCAGAAAACGTCTCGGCTTTTACTGCTGAAATGGCTACTGAAGGAGACAATGAATAGTGTCCAAGAAACGGCGCCGTTTCAAAATTCAAATAGATACTTTTGATTTGGTCATTGAATTTTTTGCAATTTTGTTATCAAGCCCCCCTAGAAAAATTATAATTGGATCCCTTGATTTTAGCTCCTTTTCGGTTTGGTCCTTGGTTTCGGATTGTTTCAATTAAGTTTCTAATTGGCCATCAAACTTCAATAGTTATGCAATTAAGCCCCTGATTTGACCAAATCAACTCTTCAAAATTATAATTGGACCCCGGAACTTTAATTTCTTTCAATAAAAGCCTAAATTGATTAAAAATCAATTTTTCTTGCAATCAAACCCTTCATAAATTCAATTAAACCTTAGATAAAATTTAATTGAGTCCATAAACATCTGATTTTGGACTTTTCTTTCTTAAAATTAAATTTTCCTTGTTAACAGGGCTCTCACCAGTTAAAAATATACTGTCAAATTTCAATTCTTGTATTTTTGAAACTCCTCAACCAATTTCTAGCCATTTTATGGGCGTTCCAGCATCCTTTTCTCACTCCTATTATTTTTTTGGATTCCTTCTGAATATATTTTTTAAAAATGTCTTTTTTTGTATTTATTTTTTATTATTTTTTTATTTTTTGTGCGGTGACCCAAAAATGGGTAACAACAACTACCACAAGGAAAGCAGCCTCCGGAAACTACTGTAAACATTTGAGCATGATCCAACGGTCGGATCAAAAGTTAGAGCCCTTTTGAGCCGTTACTCTAGTATGGTGCGACCAGACCTATGCTTCACCGAGTAGCGATTCCATACCTACTTGAAGGAAAACATCCTCTAGAAACACCTGTAAAAATTGGGTAGTGATCCAATGGTCGGATCAAAAGTTAAGGCGCTTTTGAGCCGTTATGTTGTTCTGGCACGACAAGACCTTCTATTCACCAAGTAGCGATTCCATTGCTACCACAGGAAAAATAGCCTCCGGAAACTACTATAAAAATATGAGCATGATCCAACGGTAGGATAAAAAATTAGAGTCCTTTTGAGCCGTTACTCTGGTCTGGCGCGACCAAACCTCCACTTCACCGAGTAGCGATTCCATACCTACTCCAAGGAAAATATCCTCCAGAAACACCAGTAAAAATTCATCAGTGATCCAATGGTCGGATCAAAAGTTAAGGCACTTTTGAGTCGTTTTACTGGTCAGAATCGACGAGACCTGCTATTCACCAAGTAGCGATTCCATGCTCCCATAAAAAAAGCAGCCTCCGGAAACTACTGTAAAAATTTGAGCACAATTTCATAGCTACTAAAAGGAAAATGGTTTCCAGAAACTCTTGTAGAAATTCAGGAGTGATCCAACGGTCGGATCAAAAGTTGAGGCGCTTTTGAGCCGTTACGCTGGTCTGGCACAACGAAACCTGTTGTTCACCGAGTAGCAATTCCATAGCTACAATAAGGAAAAAACAGCCTACGGAAACTACTGTAAAAATTTGAGCACGATTCAACGGTCGGATCAAAAGTTAGAAGCCTATTGAGCCATTACTCTAGCCTGTCGCGACCAAACCTTCGCTTTATAGGGTAGAGATTGCGTATCTACTACAAGGAAAATGGCCTCCAAAAACTCCTGTAAAAATTCGGGAGTTATCCAACGGTCGGATCAAAAGTTAAGGCGCTTTTGAGCGGTTACGCTGGTCTGGCATGACGAGACCTGCTCTTCACCGAGCACCGATTCCATAGCTACCACAAGGAAAACAGCCTCCGGAAACTAGTGTAAACATTTGAGCACAATCCAACGGTCAGATAAAATGTTAGAGCCCTTTTGAGTCGTTACTCTCGTCTGGCGCGACCGGACCTTCGCTTCACAGCGTATTGATTTTATACCTACTGCAAGGAAAATAGCCTCCGGAAAATCCTGCAAAAATTCGGGAGTGATCCAACGGTCGGATCAAAAGTTAAGACGCTTTTGAGCCGTTACGCGATTCCATAGCTACCATAAGGAAAACAGCTTCTGGAAACTACTGTAAAAATTTGAGCATGATCCAACGATCGGATCAAAAGTTAGAGCCGTTACTCTGGTCTGGTGCGACCGGTCCTTCGCTTCATGGAGTATAGATTCTATAGGTACTACAAGTAAAATTGCATCCAGAAACTCCTATAAAAATTCGGGAGTGATCCAACGGTCGGATCAAACATTAATGCGCTTTTGAGCAATTACGGTGGTCAGGCACGACGATACGTGCTCTTCACCGAGTAGCGATTCCATTGCAACAACTAGGAAAACAGCCTTCGGAAACTACTGTAAAAATTTGAACACGATCCAACGGTCGAATGAAACGTTAGAGCCCTTTTGAGCCGTTACTCTGGTCTGGCGCGACTGGACCTTCGCTTCACAGGGTAGAGATTTCATATCTATTACAAGGAAAATGGCCTCTAGAAACTCCTGTAAAAATTCAGGAGGGATCCAACGGTCGGATCCAAAGTTAAACCGCTTTTGAGCCGTTATGCTGGTCTGGCACGACGAGAGCTCCTCTTCACCAAGCAACAATTCCATAGCTACCACATGGAAAACAGCTTCCAGAAACTACTATAAAAATTTGACCACGATCAAACGGTCGGTTCAAAAGTTAAGGCGCTTCTGAACCGTTACGTTAGTCGGGCATGATGAGACCTGCTCTTTACTGAGTAGCGATTTCATTGCTACAACAAGGAAAACAACCTCCAGACACTACTGTAAAAATTTGAGCACGATCCAACGGTAGGATCAAAATTTAGAGCCGTTACTCTGGTCTGGCGCGATTGGACCTTCGCTTCACGGAGTGGAGATTTCATAGCTACTAAAAGGAAAATGGTCTCCAGAAACTTCTGTAAAAATTTGAGCCCCATCCAACGGTCGGATCAAAAGTTAAGGAGCTTTTGAGCCGGTACGCTGGTCTAGCACACCGAGACCTATTGTTCATCGAGTAGCAATTCCATAGCTACAACAAGGAAAACAGCCTACGGAAACTATTGTAAAAATTTGAGCACGTTTAAACGGTCGGATCAAAAGTTAGAAGCCTATTGAGCCATTACTCTAGCCTGTCGCGACCAAACCTTCGCTTTATAGGGTAGAGATTGCGTATCTACTATAAGGAAAATGGCCTCCAGAAACTCCTGTAAAAATTCAGGAGTGATCCAACGGTCGGATCAAAAGTTAAGGCGCTTTTGAGCCGTTACGGTGGTCTGGCAAGATGAGACCTGCTCTTCACCGAGTAGCAATTCCATTTCTATAACAAGGAAAACAGCCTCCAGAAACTACAGTAAAAATTTGAGCACGATCCAATGGTCAGATAAAACGTTAGAGCCCTTGTGAGTCGTTACTCTCATCTGGCACGACTAGACCTTCGATTCACAGCGTAGTGATTTCATAGCTACTAAAAGAAAAATGGTCTCAAGAAACTCCTGTAAAAATTTGGGAGTGATCCAACGGTCAGATCAAAAGTTAAGGCACTTTTGAGCCGTTACGGTGGTCTGGCACGAAGGACCTGCTCTTCACCGAGTAGCGATTCCATGCTACAACAAGGAAAACAGCCTCCAGAAACTACAGTAAAAATTTGAGCACGATCGAACGGTCAGATAAAATGTTAGAGCCCTTGTGAGTTGTTACTCTTGCGTGGTACGACCGGACCTTCGATTCACAGCGTAGTGATTTCATAGCTACTAAAAGAAAAATGGTCTCCAGAAACTCCTGTAAAAATTCAGAAGTGATCGAACGGGCGAATCAAAAGTTAAGGCGCTTTTAAGTCGTTACGCTGGTCTGGCATGACGAGAGCTGCTCTTCACCGCGTAGCGATTCCATAGCTACCACAAGGAAAACAACTTCTGGAAACTACTGTAAAAATTTGAGCACGATCGAACGATCAGATAAAATGTTAGAGCCCTTGTGAGCCGTTACTCTTGTGTGGTACGACCGGACCTTCGATTCACAGCGTAGTGATTTCATAGCTACTAAAAGAAAAATGGTCTCCAGAAACTCCTGTAAAAATTCAGGAGTGATCGAACGGGCCAATCAAAAGTTAAGGCGCTTTTAAGCCGTTACAATGGTCTGGCATGACGAGAGCTGCTCTTCACCGAGTAGCGATTCCATAGCTACCACAAGCAAAATAGCTTCCGGAATCTACTGTAAAAATTTGAGCACGATCCAACGGTCGGATGAAACGTTAGAGCCCTTTTGAGCCGTTACTCTGGTTTGGCGCGATCGGACCTTCGCTTCACAGCGTAGAGATTTCATAGCTACTAAAAGGAAAAAGGCTTCCAGAAACTCCTGTAAAAATTTGAGCACGATCCAACGGTCGGATAAGAAGTTAAGGCGCTTTTGAGCCGTTACGGTGGTCTGGCATGACGAGACCTGCTCTTCACCGAGTAGCGATTCCATGCTACAACAAGGAAAACAGCCTCCAGAAACTACTGTAAAAATTTGAGCACGATCCAACGATCAGATAAAACATTATAGCCCTTTTGAGCTGTTACTCTAGAGTGGCGCGACCGGACCTTCGCATCACAGAGTTATGATTTCATGGGTACTACAAGGAAAATGGCCTCCAGAAACTCATGTAAAAATTCAGGAGGGGTCCAACGGTCGGATCTAAAGTTAAAGCGCTTTTGAGCCGTTACGCTCGTCTGGCACGAAGAGACCTACTCTTCACCGAGTAGCGTTTTCATAGCTACCATAAGGAAAACAACTTCCGGAAACTACTGTAAAAATTTGAGCACGATCCAACAGTCAGATAAAACGTTAGAGCATTTTTGAGTCGTTACTCTGGTCTGGCGCGACCAGACATTCGCTTCACAGGGTATAGATTGCATATCTACTACAAGGAAAATGCCCTACAAAAACTCCTACAAATATTCGGGAGTGATCCAACAGTCGAATCAAAAGTTAAGGCGCTTTTGAGCCGTTACTCTAGTCTGGCACGACGAGACCTGCTCTTCACCGAGTAGCGATTCCATCGCAACAACAAGGAAAACAGCCTCCGGAAACTACTGTAAAAATTTAAGCACAATCCATCGGTCGGATCAAAAGTTATAGCCCTTTTAACCCGTTACTCTGGTCTGGCGCGACCAGACATTCGCTTCATAGGGTAGAGATGGCATATCTACTACAAGGAAAATGCCCTACAAAAACTCTTGTAAATATTCGGGAGTGATCCCACAGTCGGATCAAAAGTTAAGGCGCTTTTGAGCCTTAAGTTGGTCTGGCACGACGAGATCTTCTCTTCACCGAGTAGCGATTCCATTGCTACAACAAGGAAAACAGCCTCCGGAAACTACTGTAAAAATTTGAGCACGATCCAACGGTAGGATCAAAAGTTAGAGCCCTTTTGAGCCGTTACTCTGGTTTGGCGCGATCGGACCTTCGCTTCACAGAGTAGAGATTTCATATCTGCTGTAAGGAAAAAGGCTTCCAGAAACTCCTGTAAAAATTTGAGCACGATCCAACGGTCGGATAAGAAGTTAAGGCGCTTTTGAGCCGTTATGGTGGTCTGGCATGACGAGACCTGCTCTGCACCGAGTAGCGATTCCATGCTACAACAAGGAAAACAGCCTCCAGAATCTACTGTAAAAATTTGAGCACCATCCATTAGTCGGATCAAAAGTTATAGCCCTTTTGACCCGTTACTCTGGTCTGGCGCGACCAGACATTCGCTTCATAGGGTAGAGATGGCATATCTACTACAAGGAAAATGCCCTACAAAAACTCCTCTAAATATTCGGGAGTGATCCCACAGTCGGATCAAAAGTTAAGGCGTTTTTGAGCCTTAAGGTGGTCTGGCACGACGAGATCTTCTCTTCACCGAGTAGCGATTCCATTGCTACAACAAGGAAAACAGCCTCCGGAAACTACTGTAAAAATTTGAGCACGATCCAACGGTAGGATCAAAAGTTATAGCCCTTTTGAGCCGTTACTCTGGTTTGGCGCGATCGGACCTTCGCTTCACAGAGTAGAGATTTCATATCTACTGTAAGGAAAAAGGCTTCTAGAAACTCCTGTAAAAATTTGAGCACGATCCAACGGTCGGATCAAAAGTTAAGGCGCTTTTGAACCGTTACGCTGGTCTGGCACGACGAGACCTTCTCTTCACCGAGTAGCGATTCCATTGCTACAACAAGGAAAACAGCCTCCGGAAACTACTGTAAAAATTTGAGCACGATCCAACGGTAGGATCAAAAGTTAGAGCCCTTTTGAGCCGTTACTCTGGTTTGGAGCGATCGGACCTTCGCTTCACAGAGTAGAGATTTCATATCTACTGTAAGGAAAAAGGCTTCCAGAAACTCCTGTAAAAATTTGAGCACGATCCAACGGTCGGATAAGAAGTTAAGGCGCTTTTGAGCCGTTATGGTGGTCTGGCATGACGAGACCTGCTCTGCACCGAGTAGCGATTCCATGCTACAACAAGGAAAACAGCCTCCAGAAACTACTGTAAAAATTTGAGCACAATCCATCGGTCGGATCAAAAGTTATAGCTCTTTTGACCTGTTATTCTGGTCTGGCGCGACCAGACATTCGCTTCATAGGGTAGAGATGGCATATCTACTACAAGGAAAATGCCCTACAAAAACTCCTCTAAATATTCGGGAGTGATCCCACAGTCGGATCAAAAGTTAAGGCGCTTTTGAGCCTTAAGCTGGTCTGGCACGACGAGACCTTCTCTTCACCGAGTAGCGATTCCATTGCTACAACAAGGAAAACAGCCTCCAGAAACTACTGTAAAAAATTGAGCACGATCCAACGGTAGGATCAAAAGTTAGAGCCCTTTTGAGCCGTTACTCTGGTTTGGTGCGATCGGACCTTCGCTTCACAGAGTAGAGATTTCATATCTACTGTAAGGAAAAAGGCTTCCAGAAACTCCTGTAAAAATTTGAGCACGATCCAACGGTCGGATAAGAAGTTAAGGCGCTTTTGAGCCGTTATGGTGGTCTGGCATGACGAGACCTGCTCTGCACCGAGTAGCGATTCCATGCTACAACAAGGAAAACAGCCTCCAGAATCTACTGTAAAAATTTGAGCACCATCCATTAGTCGGATCAAAAGTTATAGCCCTTTTGACCCGTTACTCTGGTCTGGCGCGACCAGACATTCGCTTCATAGGGTAGAGATGGCATATCTACTACAAGGAAAATGCCCTACAAAAACTCCTCTAAATATTCGGGAGTGATCCCACAGTCGGATCAAAAGTTAAGGCGTTTTTGAGCCTTAAGGTGGTCTGGCACGACGAGATCTTCTCTTCACCGAGTAGCGATTCCATTGCTACAACAAGGAAAACAGCCTCCGGAAACTACTGTAAAAATTTGACCACGATCCAACGGTAGGATCAAAAGTTATAGCCCTTTTGAGCCGTTACTCTGGTTTGGCGCGATCGGACCTTCGCTTCACAGAGTAGAGATTTCATATCTACTGTAAGGAAAAAGGCTTCTAGAAACTCCTGTAAACATTTGAGCACGATCCAACGGTCGGATCAAAAGTTAAGGCGCTTTTGAACCGTTACGCTGGTCTGGCACGACGAGACCTTCTCTTCACCGAGTAGCGATTCCATTGCTACAACAAGGAAAACAGCCTCCGGAAACTACTGTAAAAATTTGAGCACGATCCAACGGTAGGATCAAAAGTTAGAGCCCTTTTGAGCCGTTACTCTGGTTTGGAGCGATCGGACCTTCGCTTCACAGAGTAGAGATTTCATATCTACTGTAAGGAAAAAGGCTTCCAGAAACTCCTGTAAAAATTTGAGCACGATCCAACGGTCGGATAAGAAGTTAAGGCGCTTTTGAGCCGTTATGGTGGTCTGGCATGACGAGACCTGCTCTGCACCGAGTAGCGATTCCATGCTACAACAAGGAAAACAGCCTCCAGAAACTACTGTAAAAATTTGAGCACAATCCATCGGTCGGATCAAAAGTTATAGCTCTTTTGACCTGTTATTCTGGTCTGGCGCGACCAGACATTCGCTTCATAGGGTAGAGATGGCATATCTACTACAAGGAAAATGCCCTACAAAAACTCCTCTAAATATTCGGGAGTGATCCCACAGTCGGATCAAAAGTTAAGGCGCTTTTGAGCCTTAAGCTGGTCTGGCACGACGAGACCTTCTCTTCACCGAGTAGCGATTCCATTGCTACAACAAGGAAAACAGCCTCCAGAAACTACTGTAAAAAATTGAGCACGATCCAACGGTAGGATCAAAAGTTAGAGCCCTTTTGAGCCGTTACTCTGGTTTGGTGCGATCGGACCTTCGCTTCACAGAGTAGAGATTTCATATCTACTGTAAGGAAAAAGGCTTCCAGAAACTCCTGTAAAAATTTGAGCACGATCCAACGGTCGGATAAGAAGTTAAGGCGCTTTTGAGCCGTTATGGTGGTCTGGCATGACGAGACCTGCTCTGCACCGAGTAGCGATTCCATGCTACAACAAGGAAAACAGCCTCCAGAAACTACTGTAAAAAATTTGAGCACAATCCATCGGTCGGATCAAAAGTTATAGCTCTTTTGACCCGTTATTCTGGTCTGGCGCGACCAGACATTCGCTTCATAGGGTAGAGATGGCATATCTACTACAAGGAAAATGCCCTACAAAAACTCCTCTAAATATTCGGGAGTGATCCCACAGTCGGATCAAAAGTTAAGGCGCTTTTGAGCCTTAAGCTGGTCTGGCACGACGAGATCTTCTCTTCACCGAGTAGCGATTCCATTGCTACAACAAGGAAAACAGCCTCCGGAAACTACTGTAAAAATTTGAGCACGATCCAACGGTAGGATCAAAAGTTAGAGCCCTTTTGAGCCGTTACTCTGGTTTGGCGCGATCGGACCTTCGCTTCACAGAGTAGAGATTTCATATCTGCTGTAAGGAAAAAGGCTTCCAGAAACTCCTGTAAAAATTTGAGCACGATCCAACGGTCGGATAAGAAGTTAAGGCGCTTTTGAGCCGTTATGGTGGTCTGGCATGACGAGACCTGCTCTGCACCGAGTAGCGATTCCATGCTACAACAAGGAAAACAGCCTCCAGAATCTACTGTAAAAATTTGAGCACCATCCATTAGTCGGATCAAAAGTTATAGCCCTTTTGACCCGTTACTCTGGTCTGGCGCGACCAGACATTCGCTTCATAGGGTAGAGATGGCATATCTACTACAAGGAAAATGCCCTACAAAAACTCCTCTAAATATTCGGGAGTGATCCCACAGTCGGATCAAAAGTTAAGGCGTTTTTGAGCCTTAAGGTGGTCTGGCACGACGAGATCTTCTCTTCACCGAGTAGCGATTCCATTGCTACAACAAGGAAAACAGCCTCCGGAAACTACTGTAAAAATTTGAGCACGATCCAACGGTAGGATCAAAAGTTATAGCCCTTTTGAGCCGTTACTCTGGTTTGGCGCGATCGGACCTTCGCTTCACAGAGTAGAGATTTCATATCTACTGTAAGGAAAAAGGCTTCCAGAAACTCCTGTAAAAATTTGAGCACGATCCAACGGTCGGATCAAAAGTTAAGGCGCTTTTGAACCGTTACGCTGGTCTGGCACGACGAGACCTTCTCTTCACCGAGTAGCGATTCCATTGCTACAACAAGGAAAACAGCCTCCAGAAACTACTGTAAAACTTTGAGCACGATCCAACGGTAGGATCAAAAGTTAGAGCCCTTTTGAGCCGTTACTCTGGTTTGGCGCGATCGGACCTTCGCTTCACAGAGTAGAGATTTCATATCTACTGGAAGGAAAAAGGCTTCCAGAAACTCCTGTAAAAATTTGAGCACGATCCAACGGTCGGATAAGAAGTTAAGGCGCTTTTGAGCCGTTATGGTGGTCTGGCATGACGAGACCTGCTCTGCACCGAGTAGCGATTCCATGCTACAACAAGGAAAACAGCCTCCAGAAACTACTGTAAAAATTTGAGCACAATCCATCGGTCGGATCAAAAGTTATAGCCCTTTTGACCCGTTACTCTGGTCTGGCGCGACCAGACATTCGCTTCATAGGGTAGAGATGGCATATCTACTACAAGGAAAATGCACTACAAAAACTCCTCTAAATATTCGGGAGTGATCCCACAGTCGGATCAAAAGTTAAGGCGCTTTTGAGCCTTAAGTTGGTCTGGCACGACGAGATCTTCTCTTCACCGAGTAGCGATTCCATTGCTACAACAAGGAAAACAGCCTCCGGAAACTTCTGTAAAACTTTGAGCACGATCCAGTGATAAGATAAAACGTTAGAGCCCTTTTGAGTTATTACTCTGGAGTGGCGAGACCGGACCTTCGCATCACAGAGTTATGATTTCATGGGTACGACAAGGAAAATGCCCTACAAAAACTCCTATAAATATTCGGGAGTGATCCAACAGTCGGATCAAAAGTTAAGGCACTTTTAAGCCGTTACGCTAGTCTGGCACGACGAGACCTGCTCTTCACCGAGTAGCGATTCCATCGCTACAACAAGGAAAACAGCCTCCAGAAACTTTTGTAAAAATTTGAGCACGATCCAGCTATAAGATAAAATGTAGAGCCCTTTTGAGGTATTACTCTGGAGTGGCGAGACCGGACCTTCGCATCACAGAGTTATGATTTCATGGGTACTACAAGGAAAATGCCCTACAAAAACTCCTGTAAATATTCGGGAGTGATCCCACAGTCGGATCAAAAGTTAAGGCGCTTTTGAGCCTTAAGCTGGTCTGGCACGACGAGACCTTCTCTTCACCGAGTAGCGATTCCATGGCTACAACAAGGAAAACAGCCTCCGGAAACTACTGTAAAACTTTGAGCATGATCCAACGGTAGGATCAAAAGTTAGAGCCCTTTTGAGCCGTTACTCTGGTTTGGCGCGATCGGACCTTCGTTTCACAGAGTAGAGATTTCATATCTACTGCAAGAAAAAAGGCTTCCAGAAACTCCTGTAAAAATTTGAGCACGATCCAACGGTCGGATAAAAAGTTAAGGCGCTTTTGAGCCGTTACGCTGGTCTGGCACTACGAGACCTTCTCTTCACTGAGTAGCGATTACATTGCTACAACAAGGAAAACAGCCTCCGGAAACTACTGTAAAATTTTGAGCACAATCCGTCGGTCGGATCAAAAGTTATAGCCCTTTTAACCTGTTACTCTGGTTTGGCGCGACCAGACATTCGCTTCATAAGGTAGAGATGGTATATCTACTACAAGGAAAATGGCCTTCAGAAACTCCTGTAAAAATTCGGGAGGGATCCAACGGTCGGATCTAAAGTTAAAGCGCTTTTGAGCTGTTACGCTGGTCTGGCATGACGAGACCTGCTCTTCACCGAGTAGCGTTTTCATAGCTACCACAAGGAAAACAGCTTCCGGAAACTACTGTAAAAATTTGAGCACGATCGAACGGTCAGATAAAATGTTAGAGCCCTTGTGAGCCGTTACTCTTGCGTGGTACGACCGGACCTTTGATTCACAGCGTAGTGATTTCATAGCTACTAAAAGAAAAATGGTCTCCAGAAACTCCTGTAAAAATTCGGCAGTGATTGAACGGGCGAATCAAAAGTTAAGGCGCTTTTAAGCCGTTACGCTGGTCTGGCATGACGAGAGCTGCTCTTCACCGAGTAGCGATTCCATAGCTACCACAAGGAAAATAGCTTCCAGAATCTACTGTAAAAATTTGAGCACGATCCAACGATCAGATAACACGTTAGAGCCCTTTTGAGCTGTTACTCTGGAGTGGCGCGACCGGACCTTCGCATCACAGAGTTATGATTTCATGGGTACTACAAGGAAAATGGCCTCCAGAAACTCCTGTAAAAATTCGGGAGGGGTCCAACGGTCGGATGTAAAGTTAAAGCGCTTTTGAGCCGTTACGCTGGTCTGGCACGACGAGACCTGCTCTTCACCGAGTAGCGATTCCATGCTACAACAAGGAAAACAGCCTCCGCAAACTACTGTAAAACTTTGAGCACGATCCAGCGATCAGATAAAACATTAGAGCCCTTTTGAGCTATTACTCTAGAGTGGCGCGACCGGACCTTCGCATCACAGAGTTATGATTTCATGGGTACTACAAGGAAAATGGCCTTCAGAAACTCCTGTAAAAATTCAGGAGGGATCCAACGGTCAGATCTAAAGTTAAAGCGCTTTTGAGCCGTTACGCTGGTCTGTGTTGCGATGTCGTCGTTACCCTAGCTTCAAATACAACACACAAGATAGTATAGAGCAAGCAAGGGGTCGATCCCACGAGGAAGATTCAAGTTAGATTTTTATGCTAGATGATATGCAATTTGAGGGGGGGTTTGGACGTTATCTAGGCTAAAGCAAAAGAAAACAGAAAACTATCAAATGAAATTTAATAAAATCAGAAAATTATCAAGAGAACAAACCTTGGTCACAAGCACACATCCACCTATAGAAATCAGAACTGATCATGGAAACGAAACATCAATTTATTTTCTGAATATTTATCTCTTCTTAACATTGGTTAGTTAACGGATCCGTTGTATAACTAGCCCTAACCATCAAACAACCACAGTGTCCGCACTAGTAATTTAATTCAATGGCAGCCTTAAGAACTAGATAAGTTGATTAATCAAGAAAACATAACTGTCCGCAGTCTATGTTTGATTTGATTGAATGTTCTCCCTAAGATTAATAACGTAGATCCGCCACAATTATTAAACTAAGTTGCTTCACAAGTTCATATACCACAACTCCGGTTTTGATATCAAACTTAGGAATAGATTGTCTACAATAATAACTTAGAGTCCGCTCTAGCAATTAAAATAAATAATCATAGGAAAATAAGCATAGGAGAACAAACATATTCATCATATAAACTGAAAAGAAAAGGTAAAATAAATCTCACAGTTCTTGAAATCCGAAGGTTTCCGTGTCCTTGCAACCAAGAAAAAGTGTTTACCCTTGCATGTTTGTTGAACAACTAATCAAAAAGAAGGAAGAATGCATAATTTAGGGTTTCTTAGAGGAAGGGGGCGTTTTTCTCTTCTTGGCTAGCTGATCACTTTCTCTTCTCTCATTCTTTTTATATCCTAGGAAATCCTAGGTCTCTATTTTACAAAATAGTCCTCCATTAAGTAGATTGTTTACATTTAAGTACTTCAATAACTATTTTCCTAAAAAAGGAGAAATAACCTTGCATGAAATCTTCAAGCTTTGACTTAGAGGAGCTAAATTGCTGAAATAAAAACTTGGATATCGGTTTAGATGCTTCGGAATGTAATTTGGACTCGTTTCTTCACGAAACCTGTTTGCTGGCAGAATTCAGATGTCATCTTTGAAAAATCATATCTCCCTCATATGACATCGTTTGTGGCTTTAATTTGGAGCGTTTATAGAACTTTGAGTCATGAATCCAAAAAAATTGATTTTGCATCAATTGGACTTCTATAGCTCCAGATATGCAAGTTTGAATGGCCAAAGTTCAACACTGGCAGATTGCGAGATTTGATTTTGAAGGCTGCAATTTCCATGCTCTTCCTTATTTTATTTTCTTGCCTTAGATGTCCAGAAAGGTATGAATGTTAGCTTTTTAATGCCACTGGAATCACTTCATTTCAACCTCTAGAGCTCACGCTCTGCACAAAACATCGACTGAAGGTCAAATCTGCCAATTATCTCCAATTTACTCCTTTTTGCATCTTTCATCCAAAAGTGCCTTCAAAACATAAAACAAAGAATATCAAGGCATTTCATATATAAAACATAGGCAAAACACTAGTTAAATGTGGGTGAAACTATCGAATAATATGGTTGCATCAGTCTGGCACGACGAGACTTGCTCTTCACCGAGTAGTGTTTTCATAGCTACCACAAGGAAAACAGGTTCCGGAAACTACTGTAAAAATTTGAGCACGATCGAACGGTCAGATAAAATGTTAGAGCCCTTGTGAGCCGTTACTCTTGCATGGTACGACCGGACCTTCGATTCACAGCGTAGTGATTTCATAGCTACTAAAAGAAAAATGGTCTCCAGAAACTCCTGTAAAAATTCGGGAGTGATCGAACGGGCGAATCAAAAGTTAAGGCGCTTTTAAGCCGTTACGCTGGTCTGGCATGACGAGAGCTGCTCTTCACCGAGTAGCGATTCCATAGCTACCACAAGGAAAATAGCTTTCGGAATCTACTGTAAAAATTTGAGCACGATCCAACGGTCGGATGAAACGTTAGAGCCATTTTGAGCCGTTACTCTGGTTTGGCGTGATCGGACCTTCGCTTCACAGCGTAGAGATTTCATAGCTACTAAAAGGAAAAGGGCTTCCAGAAACTCCTGTAAAAATTTGAGCACGATCCAACGGTCGGATAAAAAGTTAAGGCGCTTTTGAGCCGTTACGGTGGTCTGGCATGACGAGACCTGCTCTTCACCGAGTAGCGATTCCATGCTACAACAAGGAAAACAGCCTCCGGAAACTACTGTAAAAATTTGAGCATGATCCAGCGATCAGATAACACATTAGAGCCCTTTTGAGCTGTTACTCTTGAGTGGCGCGACCGGACCTTCGCATCACAAAGTTATGATTTCATGGGTACTACAAGGAAAATGGCCTCCAGAAACTCTTGAAAAAATTCGGGAGGGGTCCAACGGTCGGATCTAAAGTTAAAGCGCTTTTGAGCTGTTACGCTCGTTTGGCACGACGAGACCTGCTCTTCACCGAGTAGCGTTTTCATAGCTACCACAAGGAAAACATCTTCCGGAAACTACTGTAAAAATTTGAGCACGATCCAACAGTCGGATAAAATGTTAAAGCGTTTTTTAGTCGTTACTCTGGTCTGGCGCGACCAGACATTCGCTTCACAGGGTATAGATTGCATATCTACTACAAGGAAAGTGCCCTACAAAAACTCCTGTAAATATTCGGGAGTGATCCAACAGTCGGATCAAAAGTTAAGGCGCTTTTGAGCCGTTACGTTCGTCTGGCATGACGAGACCTCCTCTTCACCGAGTAGCGATTCCATTGCTTCAACAGGGAAAACAGCCTCCGAAACTAGTGTAAAAATTGGAGCACGATCCAACGATCGGATAAAACATTAGAGCCATTTTAAATCGTTACTCTAGTCTGGTGCGCCCGAAGCTTCGCTTCACAGAGTAGTGATTTCATAGCTACTTAAAGGAAAATGGTCTCCAGAAACTCCTGTAAAAATTCAGCAGTGATCCAACGATTGGATCAAAAGTTAAGGCGCTTTTGAGCCGTTACGCTGGTGTGGCACGATGAGAGCTGCTTTTCACCGAGCAGCGATTCGATAGCTACCACAAGGAAAACAGCTTTCGGAAACTACTGTAAAAATTTGACCACAATCCAATTGTCGGATCAAAAGTTAAGGCGTTTTTGAGCCGTTATGCTGGTCGGGCACGATGAGACCTGCTCTTCACTGAGTAGCGATTCCATTGCTACAACAAGAAAAACAGCCTCCGGGAACTACTGTAAGCATTTGAGCACGATCCAACGGTCGGATGAAAAGTTAGAGCCCTTTTGAGCTGTTACTCTGGTCTAGCGCAACCGGACCTTCGCTTCACATAGTAGAGATTTTATTGGTACTGCTAGGAAAATGGCCTCCAGAAACTCCAGTAAAAATTTGGGAGTGATCCAACAGTCGGACAAAAAGTTAAGGCGCTTTTGAGATGTTATGGTGGTCTGGCACGACGAGACCTGCTCTTCACGGAGTAGCGATTCCATTGCTACAACAAGGAAAACAACTTCCGAAAACTGCTGTAAACATTTGAGCACGATCCAACGGTCGGATAAAACGTTAGAGCCCTTGTGAGCCGTTACTCTAGTCTGGCACAACCGGACCTTCGCTTCACAGGGTAGAGATTGCATAGCTACTACAAGCAAAATGGCCTCCAGAAACTGCAGTAAAAATTCGGGAGTGATCCAATGGTCGGATAAAAAGTTAAGGCGCTTTTGAGCCGTTACGGTGATCTGGCACGACGAGACCTGCTCTTCACGGAGTAGCGATTCCATTGCTACAAGAAGGAAAACAGCCTTCAAAAACTACTGAAAAAATTTGAGCACGATCCAATGGTCGGAGAAAACGTTAAGAGCCCTTTTGAGCCGTTACTCTAGTGTGGGGCGACCGAACCTTCGCTTCACAGGGTAGAGATTTTATAGCGATTACAAGGCAAATGGCCTCGAGAAACTCCTGTAAAAATTCAGGAGTGATCCAACGGTCGAATCAAAAGTTAAGGCGCTTTTGAGCCATTACGCTGGTGTGGCACGACGAGACTTGCTCTTCACCGAGGAGAGATTCCATTGCTACCACAAGGAAAATAGCCTCCGGAAACTACTATAAAAATTTGAACAAGATCTAACGATCAGATCAAAACTTAGAGCGCTTTTGAGTCGTTATGCTGGTCTGGCTCAACGATACCTCCTCTTGACCGATTAGCGATTCCATGGCTACCAGAAGGAAAACAACCTACAGAAACTACTGTAAAAATTTGAGCACGATCCAACGGTCGGATCAAAAGTTAGAGCCCTTTTGAGTCGTTATTCTAGTATGGCGCGACCGGACCTTTACTTCACAGAGTAGAGATTCCATATCTACTACAAGGAAAATGACATCGAGAAACTGCGGTAAAAAGTCAGGAGTGATCCAACGGTCGGATCAAAAGTTTAGGCGCTTTTGAACTGTTAGGCTGGTGTGGCTCGACGAGACCTGCTCTTCACCGAGTAGCGATTCCATTCCTACCATGAGGAAAACAACCTCCGGGAACTAATGTAAAAATTTGAGCACAATCCATCGGTCAGATCAAAAGTTAAAGCCCTTTTGAGCCGTTACTCTTGTGGTGGCGCGACCGGACCTTCGCTTCACAATGTAGAGATTTCATAGCTACAACAAGGTAAATGGCCTCGAGAAACTCCAGTAAATATTCAGGAGTGATCCAACGGTCGGTTCAAAAGTTTAGGCGCTTTTTAGCTGTTAGGCTGGTCTGGCTCGACGAGACCTGCCACTCACGGAATAACGATTCCATTGCTACCACAAGGAAAACAACCTCCGGAAACTATTGTAAAAATTTAAGCACAATCCATTGTTCGGATCAAAAGTTAGAGCCCTTTTGAGCAGTTACTCTGGTCTGGCGTGACCGGACCTTTGCTTCACAGTGTAGAGATTTCATAGCTACAACAAGGTAAATGGTCTCCACTAACTCCTGTAAAAATTCGGGAGTGATCCAACAATCGGATTAAAAGTTAAGGTGCTTTTGAGCCGTTACGCTGGTCTGGCACGATGAGACCGACTCTTCACCGAGGAGCAATTGCATTGCTACCACATGGAAAACAGCCTCCGCAAAACTACTGTAAACATTTGAGCACGATCTAATGGTCGGATCAAAAGTTAGAGCGCTTTTGAGCCGTTATGCTGGTCTGGCTCGACGATACCTGCCTGCTCTTCACCGAGTAGCGTATCTATGGCTACCACAAGGAAAACAGTTTCCGAAAACTACTCTAAAAATTTGAGCACGAACCAACGGTCGGGGCAAAAGTTAGACCCCTTTTGAGCCGTTACTCTGGTCTGGCACGACCGGACCTTCGCTTCACAGTGTAGAGATTTCCTAGCTACAACAAGGTAAATGGCCTCCAGTAACTCCTGTAAAAATTCGAGAGTGATCCAACGATCAGATCAAAAGTTAAGACGCTTTTTAGTCATTGCGCCAGTTTGGCATGACAAGACTTGCTCTTCACCGAGGAGCGATTCCATGGCTACCCCAAGGAAAACAGCTTCCGGAAACTACTCTAAAAATTTAAGCACGATCCAACGGTCAGAGCAAAAGTTAGAACCCTTTTGAGTCGTTACTATGGTCTGGCTTGACCGGACCTTCACTTCACCGTGTAGAGATTTCATAGCTACAACAAGGTAAATGGCCTCTAGTAACTCCTCTAAAAAATTAGGAGTGATCCAACGATCGGATCAAAAGTTAAGGCGCTTTTGAGCCGTTACGCTGGTCTGGCACGATGAGACCTGCTCTTCACCGAGGAGCGATTCCATTGCTACCACAAGGAAAATAGAATCCGGAAACTACTGTAAAAATTTTGAGCACGATCTAACGGTCAGATCAAAAGTTAGAGCGCTTTTGAGCCGTTATGCTGCCCTGGCTCGACGATACCTACTCTTCACCAAGTAGCGATTCCATGGCTACCGCAAGGAAAACACCTTCCGGAAACTATTCTAAAAATTTGAGCATGATCCAACGGTCGGAGCAATAGTTAGAGCCCTTTTGAGCCGTTACTCTGGTTTGTCTCGACCGGACCTTCGCTTCACAATGTAGAGATTTCATAGCTATAACAAGGTAAATGGCCTCCAGTAACTTCTGTAAAAATTCAGGAGTGATCCAACGAGCGGATCAAAAGTTAATGCGCTTTTGAGTCGTTAAGCCGGTCTGGCACGACGAGACCTCCTCTTCACCTTGTAGCGATTCCATTCCTACCACAAGGAAAACAACCTCCGGAAACTATTGTAAAAATTTTAGCACAATCCATCGGTCGGATCAAAAGTTAGAGCCTTTTTGAGCAGTTACTCTGGTCTGGCGCGACCGGACCTTCGCTTCACAGGTTAGAGATTTCATAACTACTACAAGGTAAATGGCCTGCAGTAACTCCTGTAAAAATTCAGGAGTGATCGAACGATCAAATCAAGACAAGACTTGCTCTTCACCGAGTAGGGATTCCATGGCTAACATAAGGAAAACAGCTTCCGAAAACTACTCTAAAAATTTGAGCACGATCCAACGGTCGGAGCAAAAGTTAGAGCCCTTCTGAGCCATTACTCCAGTCTCGCACTACCGGACCTTCGCTTCATAGTGTAGAGATTTCAAAACTACTATAAGGAAATTGGCCTCCAGAAACTCCTGTAAAAATTCAGGAGTGATCCAACGGTTGGATTAAAAGTTAAGGCGCTTTTGAGCTGTTATGCTGGTCTGGCTCGACGAGACCTGCTCTTCACCGAGTCGCGATTCCATTGCTACAACAAGGAAAACAACATCCGGAAACTATTGTAAAAATTTGAGCACGATCCATCGGTCGGATCAAAAGTTAGAGCACTTTTGAGCCGTTACTCTGGTCTGGCGTGACCGGACCTTCGCTTCACAGGTTAGAGATTTCATAACTACTACAAGGTAAATGGCCTGCAGTAACTCCTGTAAAAGTTCGGGAGTGATTGAACGATCAAATCAAAAGTTAATGCGTTTTTGAGTCGTTACGCTGGTCAGGCACGCCGAGACCTCCTCTTCACCGAGGAGCGATTCCATTGCCATCACAAGGAAAACAACTTCCGAAAAGTACTGTAAAAATTTGGGCACGATCCAACGATCGGATCAAAAGTTAGAGCCCTTTTGAGTTGTTACTCTAGTTAGGCGCGACCGAACCTTCGCTTCACAGTGTAGAGATTTCATAGCTACTACAAGGTAAATGGCCTCCAGTAACTCCTGTAAAAATTCGGGTGTGATCCAACGGGCGGATCAGAAGTTAAGGCGCTTTTGAGCCGTTATGCTGGTCTGGCTTGACGAGACCTGCTCTTCACCGAGTAGCGATTCCATTCCTACAACAAGGAAAACAGCCTCTGAAAACTACTGTAAAAATTTGAGCACGATCCAGCGGTCAGATCAAAAGTTAGAGACCTTTTGAGCCGTTACTCTGTTCTAGTGCGACTGAATCTTCGCTTGACTGGGTAGAGATTTCATAGCTACTACAAGGTAAATGCCCTGCAGTAGCTCCTATAAAAATTCAGGAGTGATCGAACAATCGGATCAAAAGTTAAGGCGTTTTTGAGCCGTTACGCAGTCAGGCACGAAGAGACCTTCTCTTCGCCGAGGAGCGATTCCATTACTACCACAAGGAAAACATATTCCGGAAACTACTGTAAAAGTTTGGGCACGATGCAACGGTCGGATCAAAGTTTGAGCTCTTTTGAGTTGTTACTCTCGTCAGGCGCGACCAGGTTCACTTCACAGTGTTGAGATTTCATAGCTACTACAAGGTAAATGGCCTCCTGTAACTGCTGTAAAAATTCAGGTGTGATCCAATGGGCGGATCAAAAGTTAAGGCGCTTTTGAGCCGTTATGTTGGTCTGGCTCGACGAGACCTGCTCTTCACCGAGTAGCGATTCCATTCCTACCACAAGGAAAACAACCTCCGGAAACTATTGTAAAAATTTAAGCACGATCCATTGGTCGGATCAAAAGTTAGAGCCCTTTTGAGCCGTTACTCTGGTCTTGCGCGACCGGACCTTCGCTTCACAGTGTAGAGATTTCATAGCTACTACAAGGAAAATGGCCTCTGGTAACTCTTGTAAAAACTCATGTGTGATCCAACGGGCTGATCAAAAGTTATGGCGCTTTTGAGTCGTTATGCCGGTGTGGCTCGACGAGACCTGCTCTTCATCGAGTAGCTATTCCATTCCAACCACAAGGAAAACAACCTCCGGAAACTATTATAAAAATTTGAGCAGGATCCATCGGTCGGATCAAAAGTTAGAGACCTTTTGAGTCGTTACTCTTGTCTGGCGCGACCAGACCTTCGCTTCATAGGGTAGAGATTTCATAGCTACAACAAGGTAAATGGCCTGCAGTAACTACCATAAAAATTCAGGAGTGATCGAACGATCGGATCAAAAGTTAAGGCGCTTTTGAGCCGTTACGCTGGTCATGCACGACGAGACCTACTCTTCACAGAGGAGCGATTCCATTGCTCCCACGAGGAAAACATCTTCTAGAAACTACTGTAAAAATTTGGGCACGATTTAACGGTCGGATCAAAAGTTAGAGCCCTTTTGAGCTGTTACTCTCGTGAGGCGCAACCAGGACCTTCGCTTGACAGTGTAGAGATTTCATAGCTACTACAAGGTAAATGGCCTCCTGTAACTCCTGTAAAAATTCAGGTGTGATCCAACGGGCGGATCAAAAGTTAAGGCGCTCTTGAGCCGTTATGCTGGTCTGGCTCGACGAAACCTACTTTTCACCGAGTAGCGATTCCATTTCTACTACAAGGAAAACAGCTTCCGGAAACTACTGTAAAAGTTTTGGCACGATCCAACGGTCGGATCAAAAGTTAGAGCCCTTTTGAGTCGTTACTCTGGTCTGGCGCGACCGGACCTTCGCTTCACAGTGTAGAGATTTCATAGCTATTACAAGGAAAATGGCATCTAGTAACTCCTGTAAAAATTTGTGTGTGATCCAACAGGCTGATCAAAAGTTAAGGCGCTTTTGAGCCGTTATGCTGGTGTGGCTCGACGAGAGTTGCTCTTCACCGAATAGCGATTCCATTCCTACCACAAGGAAAACAACCTCCGGAAACTATTGTAAAAATTTGAGCACGATCCATCGATCGGATCAAAAGTTAGAGCCCTTTTGAGCCGTTACTCTGGTCTGCGTGACCGGACCTTCGCTTCATAGGGTAGAGATTTCATAGCTACAAAAAGGTAAATGGCCTGCAGTAACTCCTGTAAAAATTCAGGAGTGATCGAACGATCATATTAAAATTTAAGGCGCTTTTGAGCCATTATGCTGGTCAGGCACGACGAGACCTACTCTTCACCGAGGATCAATTCCATTGCTACCACAAGGAAAACCGCTTCCGGAAATTACTGTAAAAATTTTGGCACAATCCAACGGTCGGATAAAAAGTTAGAGCCCTTTTGAGTCGTTACTATAGTCAGGCGCGACCGGACCTTTGCTTCACAGTGTAGAGATTTCATAGCTACTACAAGGTAAATTGCCTCCAATAACTCCTGTAAAAATTCGTGTGTGATCCAACGGGCGAATCAAAAGTTAAGGCGCTTTTGAGACGTTATGTAACACCCTGTAATTTAGTACATTCATAAAAGAACTTTGAGCCTTAACTTTTTTAAAAATGGGTATATATATATATTTTTTTTCATCCACCGAACTTATCCGAGACTTGCCGAAATTTCAGTGGAAATTTCGGCAGAGTTTCCTTTATACCTGGAGGTCCCAAGTTATCGACAATCATCCTGTATAGTTATACTCATTTCTCAATCATATCATAATCATGTAGAACCTTAACAACACATCATTCATGGTACATGCCTCACATTTCGCATGCTCATTTCTTTCCCATTAACACACATAATTCATAATAATTGCAAGTAATCAAACTAAGATTACAAATACAGAATAATACATTTTTATGTCCGACACTTAATGTAAAAGGAGTACTATTACATATTAAGTCATTTAGTTCCTTAAAGACAAAATACATTAATGTTCATCTTCTTATTCAATCATACAAAAGGAGACTAGAGGACCTAAAACGCTACTCCTGACGTGAATCTGAAGGACCTGCAATTTCATAATGTATATAATAAATATAGCATAAAAGGAAAATCACACAATACATGCATAAGTAATTAAACATATATTCAACGATATGCAATCATAGTTCCTTGAAATTCTCATCTATCCTTCCATTATTACGTCTCTATTCATCCTTCCTAGAATCATTCAAAATTTTCATTTTGTGTCTTGTTTCACCTCACGAGCGCATTTAATTCATTATAATATCTACCATGTGATTTCTCTCCCTCTTACTCTATCTCTTTATATCAATTTCAATCCCAACATCTATTATACCCATTATGGCTTTTCCATATAAGTTGTCAAACTCGTCATGATTTCGGTCCAATTTTAGTTTATAAATATATTCAACTTACAAATTTCTTGTGCCCATTTCGACACATTCCAATGTTTCTTTAGATTTTCAGTAAAATCTCTCATTATCATGGAACCTGCCATCATTTTCACAATATTCACATCCGATCCATCTTCAAATAATGTGAATACCATACATACATCATTCTATTTAATTTATCAACCTAATCTCATTTGACCACTATAATTAAGGCCAAATTTCATTATCTATCACTATTATTGGCATTTTATTACACTATTATAATTATCACCAAATTCTTATCATGCCAGCAACAACACGAAACCTTAATACAACATATTTACATTATTAGTCATAATTTCTTTGACATCCTCCATGTGCGCAGGACATGATTCTCAAATTATACCAATTACAATTCATTAATTAACTCAAAATACATCATATATATATATATATATATATATATATATATATATATATATATATCATTGCATTCCTTAAGTGTATAACACCTACCATGGTTAATGAACTTCTATTCTCACGTCCCAAGCGATACGATATTTGTCTCCATCCTTCATAAGAATTAGATCTTCATCAGTTTCTCTTTTTTTTTCTTCAATAATCCATAACATAAACACAAATTACCATTTTTGTTTAACAATTAGGTATCATCCAACATTCCATTTATAATCTGACAAGTCAGTCATCCTGACAATATTAACAACACTACATAAGTAAGTTTAACTCAAGTTGTATATTCTGGTCATTAAAAAACAAAACTAATGCCACTAACCCATCACCGGGTAACTAGTTCCTCCGCCCATCTTATTCCATAATTTCCAATCAATATCCGCCTCTTTAAGGCCGAATGAATAATCCTATCAAGATGTCAATCCCCATTTCATTAATATTTTTAATTATTCCCTATCGGAAATATCATTATAATACCTCTCCCCTAAAACTTGGAAGGGAATGCTGGCACTAATAAATTTTTATTAGTGTTATTAGTCTCCCATATCAGGATCGGCTAATCAAGTTCATTGTAAACATCAAAATTAATACCACTGATTGATGTTATCGACTATTTCTAACATGAAATAGCCAATCAGATTTTTCTTTCCATAATATCTTGGAATATTTCCGGAAATGTTGATGTCAAGATTCTTGACATCATTAGCTTTCACTTCAGGAATAGCTAGTCAAGTTTCATGTGATTGCCGATATCGACAACACCGGTCGATATCATTAACTATTCTCACCCTAATAGTTAATCAAATTCAGTATCCCTCATTTTCAGGGATGATTATGCCGATGGATGATTATGCCGATGTTAGTAAACCTTACTAACATCATTAGCCTCCGCATTCGGGACCGGGTAATCAAGTTTCGTGTGATTGCCGATATTGACAGCACCGGTCAATATCATTAACTATTCTCACCCGAATAGTTAATCAAGTTCAGCATCCCTCATTTTCAGCGATGATTATGCCGATGTTAGTAAACCTTACTAACATCATTAGCCTCCGCATTCGGGACCGGGTAATCAAGTTTCGTGTGATTGCCGATATTGACAGCACCGGTCAATATCATTAACTATTCTCACCCGAATAGTTAATAAAGTTCAGCATCCCTCATTTTCAGCGATGATTATGCCGATGTTAGTAAACCTTACTAACATCATTAGCCTCCGCATTCGAGACCGGGTAATCAAGTTTCGTGTGATTGCCGATATTGACAGCACCGGTCAATATCATTAACTATTCTCACCCGAATAGTTAATCAAGTTCAGCATCCCTCATTTTCAGCGATGATTATGCCGATGTTAGTAAACCTTACTAACATCATTAGCCTCCGCATTCGGGACCGGGTAATCAAGTTTCGTGTGATTGCCGATATTGACAGCACCGGTCAATATCATTAACTATTCTCACCCGAATAGTTAATCAAGTTCAGCATCCCTCATTTTCAGCGATGATTATGCCGATGTTAGTAAACCTTACTAACATCATTAGCCTCCGCATTCGGGACCGGGTAATCAAGTTTCGTGTGATTGCCGATATTGACAGCACCGGTCAATATCATTAACTATTCTCACCCGAATAGTTAATCAAGTTCAGCATCCCTCGTTTTCAGCGATGATTATGCCGATGTTAGTAAACCTTACTAACATCATTAGCCTCCGCATTCGGGACCGGGTAATCAAGTTTCGTGTGATTGCCGATATTGACAGCACCGGTCAATATCATTAACTATTCTCACCCGAATAGTTAATCAAGTTCAGCATCCCTCGTTTTCAGCGATGATTATGCCGATGTTAGTAAACCTTACTAACATCATTAGCCTCCGCATTCGGGACCGGCTAATCAAGTTCGAGGAATGATCATCAACGAAGTCTATTAGTGTAATTCATATTCTTAACCCAGTCAAGTACTCAAATCCAATTTTAATTTCTCGTTTATTTCACTTTATCCTCTCTCTTTGTGGTTTCACCCATAGACGCAAAGACCAAGAATTTAATAAGTTAGTAAATTAACGCTACGTAAAAAGTGTAGGTATAGAACACCTACCAGCTGCAGAAGCTCAACTCGCTCTTCCTTGTTGTTGTTGTGCCCCTCTTGCAGTCCCTCCTTAAGCTCCTACTATACGAGCTCCTGAGAAGTCGAGTGAATGCTTCTCCTACATTTTTAATATAACATCCTGAATCATTATTGAATCTTCCCGATTTATTCATAATATTCATAAATTCACAAAATCAAATACTTTCGTAAACAATTTCCATGAATGTATTTTATTTTCTTACTTGTCATTTAAATTCATTTACATTAGAATTTATTTACACTAACATTAAAAACCCATTTAATTCAATTTTTCATCAATGATCTTCAATGTCCAAAGGGCATGACTTTTCGTCACCGATTTTCTTTTGTCCCAAGACATTTAATCTATCACCAAACAATGTAATGTAACTTAAATTTCATCAATGACTACACATGCCAAATTTTTCCAAAAGCACACTCAAAATGATTCCTTATATCATAATTCAACTTACAACATGATTTCCCATTCTAACACAACCAAAGTATTAGTCAATCACTATTCTTTATAGAATTTAACTATATCATCACTTATCAACACATCAAACATGACTCAAACATAACACAAACACAACCATCATCATTAAACCCATTGCCATTATCCTTAGTCCCAAAACATACTTTTTATGCTAAACCTCATATTCTCATTCAATATTTCTCAAACCAAACTTAAAACATCATTCTGTAAATTTAGAATTCAATAAATCCAAACGGTGGAATTATACATCATAATCATTAGAATAACATATCCAAAATTAACATACATCCAACGGTTAAACCTCCCGATATCAGAACAATACTGGACTGACCTGAAATTTGGAGACCTGCTGTTCGGGAAGTACAATTTTTGGTAGGAGTGTTCTTTTCCGATCCAAACCGTTCAGAATTTATATAACATCTGGATGAACAACATGTTGAAAATCCAGACCAATCCAACGGTGAAACGATGATATAACGGCCGACGAACAAAGCTGTCTTAAAGGGTGATTTTCCAGAAATATTCCTCCGGTGACAGCCCTCAAACGAAGTCTGATATTTGCAATCCCTCCGGTAAGAATGTAGGTGACATTGAGTGTAATAACATATCCAAAAATCAATCTAATCCAACGGTGCAAAGTCAAAATATGGCTGCCGAAGTTCCTGCCCTGTTGCAATCCCAAAACCCATAGTTTCAAATCAATTTATTCCTTCTATTTTTCAGCAAATCAAGCCATTATCATGCAATTAATCTTGAAATTCACATGAACAATTACTCCCCTAAAATATTTGCATGAACCCTAGAATTTTAAACTTGGAGGTTTTCTTCTCCTCATGCAAGAACAAGAGAGAAAAACGAAATTACTAAAGGGTATGTTGCTTACCTTTGCTACTTTAACTTATTTCAATGAATTCTTGCAAAAATTTACAAAAATCATGTCCTCCTCTTCCAATTTCCAGATTCTTCTCTTTGTTTCTCTCAAGCTCTATAACTCTCTAAGTTGTCATTTAATTTGTTTTCTTGGATATAATCCTCCTAAGCACACTCCCTTTTGATTTAGCTTGAAGAAATGAAGAGAAAATGAAGAAAATGGGACAAAAAAAATGGTCTCCCTCCTGTTTTTCCATTTGCAGAGGACGTGCTCTGTTTTTAAAGAGAGGAGAGGAGAGTATTTGTTTTGATAAAATTACAAAAATGCCCTTATTAATGCCCCTTGTGTCATCTTCTTCAATTTACCCGATTTTCAGTTCTCTCGTAAATCCTTCCCAAACTCCGATTGACACGAAATGTGAACCAAATATAAAATAATATGTCTGGAGATTCCTTATAAAATTTTAGCCCGATGCAACGGTCGGATTGAGATATATCATTGATACCATAAAACTAGACAATCAATGTCTTTTACACTAAAATCTGAATTTCATGCATTAATTTATTTACTTAGATCCTCGTGACATTTCCCCTTAATTTATACTCAATAAATTCAATATTACCACATTTATCATTAATTTGTCAAAATACGTGTTTTGACCGGGGGATTACATATCTTCTGGTTTTTTTTTTCTTATTCTTTTATCCATTGAAACTCGTCACTGGTTTTGCTAACGTTACAAGTTTTAAACTAAAAATCATGACTCTCTTTTCGACTTCAACAATACCTTTAAATTTGTTTATGGAGATCATTCTCTCTCTCACATGACACATTTATTGTCATTCCTACTATTTATTCACTTCTTTCATACCGAATATCCATTACTCATCGAAACGTCATTACTTCGATCATATGTGTTTTTTTTTTCTTTTTATTATTATTATTATTATTTATTTTTATTTACGGGGGTTTACACGTTATGCTGGTCAGGCACGACGAGACCTACTCTTCACCGAGGAGCGATTCCATTGAGCAGGTGTAAAGAGAAGAATCTTGTACTGAATTGGGAAAAATATCACTTTATGGTAACAAACGGCATTGTACTTGGTCACATTGTTTCTTCGAAAGGAATTGAGGTTGACAAATCTAAAATCGAGTTAATTGCTAACTTGCCAACACCAAAATCTGTTAAAGATGTTAGATCATTCTTAGGACATGCTGGTTTTTATAGAAGGTTCATCAAAGATTTTAGTGTAATATCTAAGCCCTTGAGTAACCTTCTAACAAAGGATAATATTTTTGAATGGACTGAACACTGTGAAGAAGCCTTTGTTAAACTTAAAAACTTGCTTACTTCTGCTCCTGTCATTCAACCTCCTGATTGGTCATTACCTTTTGAAATAATGTGTGACGCTAGTGATTATGCCGTGGGTGCTGTCTTGGGACAAAGAAAAGATAAGAAACCCTATGTGATTTACTATGCAAGTAAAACTTTGAATAGTGCTCAAATGAATTACACCACCACTGAAAAAGAATTACTTGCAGTAGTATTTGCATGTGAAAAATTTAGGTCTTATCTTGTTGGCTCACCTGTTGTTGTTTTTAGTGATCATGCAGCATTGAAATATCTTTTTTCTAAGAAAGATTCTAAGGCTAGATTGGTTCAGTGGATTTTGTTACTTCAAGAATTTGATATCACAATCAAAGACAAGAAAGGCACCGAAAATGTTGTCGCAGATCACTTGTCAAGATTGACAACAGAGTCGAGATCTAACATAACACCAATCGATGACTACTTTCCTGACGAATCTTTATTTTTTGTCTCTACAATGCCATAGTATGCTAATATTGTTAATTTTCTTGTTTCAGGACAATTGCCGGCTCATTGGAGTACCCAAGACAAAAGAAAGTTCTTGAACGAAGTAAAGAACTTTTATTGGGATGACCCTTATTTATTCAAATATTGTCCTGATCAAATATTTTGAAGATGCATTCCTGACAATGAGGTAAGTAGTGTCATTAAATTTTGTCATTCTGAGGCATGTGGGGGTCATTTCTCATCAAGAAAGACCACTGCAAAAATCTTACAAAGTGGATTTTACTGGCCAACCATGTTCAAGGACTCCCATGCATTCTGCAAGACTTGTGAAAATTGTCAAAAGTTGGGATCTATTTCAAAACATCACATGATGCCCTTAAATCCTATTCTTGTCATTGAGATCTTTGACTGTTGGGGTATAGATTTCATGGGTCCATTTCCTCCATCATTTGGTTTCTTGTACATATTAGTCGCAGTAGATTATGTTTCAAAATGGATAGAGGCAATTCCAAGTCGAAACAATGACCACAAAACAGTGATAAAGTTCTTGAAAGAAAATATTTTGAGTCGATTTGGAATCCCTCGAGCCATGATAAGTGATGGTGGAACACATTTCTGCAACAAGCCATTTGAGTCTTTAATGATGAAATATGGAATCACACACAAAGTTGCTACCCCTTATCACCCTCAGACAAATGGACAAGTAGAGCTTGCTAATAGGGAAATCAAACAAATCTTGGAGAAAACAGTGAACCCTAATAGGAAAGACTGGTCTTTAAGACTTAATGATGCACTTTGGGCTTATCAAACTGCTTATAAAACATCATTAGGTATGTCACCTTATAGACTAGTCTATGGAAAACCTTGTCACTTGCCTGTGGAAATTGAACATAAAGCTTATTGGGCTATTAAAGCTTTCAATTCAAACCTTGATGATGCTAGTCAGCTGTGTAAGTTACAAATAAATGAGCTTGAGGAAATAAGAAATGATGCATATGAGAATTCAAAAATTCATAAAGCAAGAATCAAAGAATTTCATGACAAGAGAATCTTGAGAAAAACATTTGATGTTGGTCAAAAAGTTTTGCTTTATAATGCTCGACTCCATTTATTTACTGGAAAGCTAAGATCAAGATGGAGCGGTCCTTTTATTGTGAAACATGTTTATCCATATGAGGCCTGTGATATCGAGAATCCAAAGAATGGCAATGTTTTCAAGGTAAATGAACATCGTTTGAAAGTTTACTTTGACAATTTTTCAGTTGAAAATGACTATTGAATTGAGTGATCCTGTATATAAAGAATGATTCTTTTTCTCACATTGTTTTGTGTTTCGTTTTGGTGTGAATTTTGTTTTGCTAGTCTCTCTCACCCCGGTCAAATGGCGGATAACGGTACTCCGTGACTTCAGTCGGTTCTTTCAGTTTCCCATAATAATTGATATATGTATATATTTGTGCAATTCTTTGCTCTTTCTCTCTTCTTTGAATCTCTTCTCCAATTCTCATTTGAAAATGGACACCACTCTTGAAAATTTTAAAAAGTACTTTCTCGCTCTGCCTCAGAATGCGATTATAAAAATTTACCGTGCTAGGTGTGCAAGATTGAGGTTGTTAATGAATCATGGAATTCTTGAAGATATTCGCTGGTTGATTGAAGCAAAGGTCCGATTATCAGGTGAGTCCTCCAATTCTTTCATCTCATACATGCCTAGAACAGGTAAAAGCACTTTTGCAAAGAAACGTCGTGCAAAACGACTGAAAGTCTGTCATAGATGTGTCAGATGGACTTGTAATGCACAATGTCGTTCTTTAGGAATGGTATCTATAAATCGTGAAGATAAAATACAATTCATTAAGGATGGCCTGAGTAAGGGGTCTTTAGATAATCTTCTATTGACCCTTGAGATGCATCCTAGTGGAGATGTGCATCGTGCAATTCATGATTTATGGCCACAATTCCATAAAGAACATGATCGACTTAGTCTTGGGAATCTGACTATAAAAGACCCTGTTTGCCAGTTTTTAAGAAAACTGGATGGGAAGCCTATCCCCGACCCATAGAGGGCGTTTAAGCCGTTCTTGGACGTAAAACCAAGGGAAGATGTGAGCCACAATCACAACTACCTGTACATACACATGCTTTTTCAAAATAAATAAATAAATAAATAAAGAGAGAGAGAGAGAGAGAGTGAGACTCCAGTTGGCCTATATATAGGTCGTATGATTGTATTTTCAATTTTTCATCTATAAAATCTTCTCTTCCTTCCCTTCATTTCTACTCAACCCATACATTCAACAAATATAGAAGTGTGTAGAAATGGCAGGTTCCTCAAGTCATCACATCAAAAATATTTGTGTTTTCGGTGGATCAAGTCCTGGGAAAGAAAAGGAGTTTTTAGAATCAACAAATCATCTTGGTCAGGTACTAGCTGAGAGAAAGATTCATTTAGTGTATGGAGGAGGCAGCCTTGGGTTAATGGGGGGTGTGTTAATAGCTGCATTTTTAGGAGGTAGTCAAGTTTTGAGGGTCGTCCCCAAAGCTTTAGCAAAAAGGGACATCATTGGAAAAACAATTGGAGAGGAACTACAGGTCTCCACAATGTCTGATCGATTGAATGCAATGTTTAACCATGCTGATGCCTTCATTGCCTTACCAAGTGGTCTGGGCACATTGGAAGAGATCTTTCATATTTCCTCTTGGGCCCAGCTGCACATTCACCATAAACCTATAGGACTGTTAAATGTTAATGGTTTTTATGATAATTTGTTGTCTGTTCTTGATCAAGCTGTGGAACAGGAATTTCTAACATCTTCGGCACGACAAATCATAATCTCTGCTGCTACTGCTGAACAATTGATTGACCAACTACAATCTTTCATCCCTGTAATTGATCCCTCCATGAGTCGCATAAATTGGTCAACTAAGGAAAGCCGTAAAAAGCTTAGATTGGATTTGAGCCTTCGTTTGTGAAACCTTATGTCTTTTGGTTTTATTAATAGCATATTATTTTGTGTTGTTATTTCTTATATTTGTTTAAGTGTGTTTCAGGTTTGTCAGTGTTCGCTGTTTCAGGTGATGTCTTCTATACTCTATCTTTCTACCTTATGACATTGAGGAATATGTCTCATTCTGGTTGGGGGGAGAGGGTAGTAGTTGACATTAAAAAAAAAAACTAACTTACTAATTGTTTTTGCTATTATTAAAACCATTTGACAAAACTGTTATTAGGATGACATAGTAAGGAGGAATTTTATTGACTCTTGAGATGCATCTTACTAAATAGTCTTATCAAGGTCTATCATTATACTTCTTGAAATATTCAGGTTTACAAACTCTCGCATTGTTATCACTTGATTCTGCTCATATACTCATTTAACAAATATTTTTAAACCTTCATTTTCACACACACACTTTAACATATGATTGTGGGTTGCACATTGGATTATTACATTATTTATGTTCTTTTGTTAAAGGTAACAACTAAGGGAAAGGGTTAGTATATAATTTTCAAAAAAAAAAAATTGATAATATTGATGATAATAAAAACGTAGATAAGTTTGGTTTCGTAGCCTCCCTAACCTAAGCAATTAAGCCCGAAGGGGTTTTTAACACCTAATACCCTAAAGTCAACTGATTTGGGAGCTATTGGCCCAAAGCTTGTTACATGGGTTAAGGAGAAAAGCTTAAGGGAATCAAATATTGCACTATCTACGTATCAGTATCTGCAACCCGAGTTACTAAGCTCGTAGGGGTGTCTCAACACCTAATGCCCTAAGACCAACTGGTCTGGGAGTCATTAGCTGAAAGCTCGTTACATGGGTTAAAGATGCATTGTGTTTTAAGTTATATGTATATATATGGAAAAAAAAAAGAAAAAAAGAAGAAGAAGAAGATAATAATCTCAACCCAAGGACGTTAACCTTAAACATTAGAACAAAATATTGTTTTCTTCCAATAAAAGCCCCATCATCTATATTTTCATACATTGAGCACATAAAAAGAAAGGTTTATTAATATTTTGTTTAAGAGGTATTGAGCAGATATATAAACTTAATGAGAGTTTGTTTATTTGGATAGATTAATGGAAGTTGAATGATGAATGCCTTGCTTTGTGGAATTTGCAAATTGTTTTTCTATTTTAACGCTTTGATTAATAGGGACTAGTAATAAGCTGGTTGAACGGTGTGATTAGTACTTAAAAGTGCATTTTTATCAAGGTTTTATATCATCATTTTGCACTTGAAGTATCAATAACTCCTTAACTAAAGCATGTTTTATAATATAATATAAGATACCTTTAATTTATGGTAAATGTTCATCTTAAATGCAGGCCTATCACATAAATGAAAGAATTGATTGATAAGTTGAGGTACTGAAATTGAAAGGACAAAGAGATGGCCAAACTTAGAAAAGAGATGTTGGTGCAGTCCAAACTGGAACATTGTTCGGTAATCGGGTCATATCTGAAGCTATAGATCTCGGATTTAGGTATGCCTTATATGGATGGAAAGATAAGACATAGGCCTACAACTTTCATGGGGAGTCCAAGATTTAACAAGGCCGTTTTCAAGTCCAAATTGTAGCAACAACGAAGAAGTCTGAATCTGTCCTGCAGCCCAGACACTATTCAGTGTTCAGCCCATATCTCAAGTTCTAGAAGTCCAAATGATCTCAAATTTTTACCCTGGAAAGATGAGAAAATTTCCTAGAACTTTCATGATTTAAGTCTATTCAAATAATGACGTTATCAATGACTTTTTTGGCAAACAAGAAGATAAGAATTGTCACCAAGTCAAGATGTGGCCACTCACTCATCAATTAGTCAACAAATCAATAGTTCCGAATTTTAGCCTATAAAAGGAGGCATTTGCCATGTATTTAGGCATCTTGGTGTTCAGATCAAGATCATGCTCTTGCTCTCTCTCTTTTGTAATACTTAAGTTTTGTTTATATTAATCTCTTGTTTATGCCTTTCATTTCCTTTTCTTTACTTAGTTAACTTCTTTCTCATTTATGTTCTTATCTTGTTTATTTATGTTTCTTTCTTTCATTATGTTTAGCTAAGTTAATTATGTCAAGGTGAAAAGGGTACACTAATGGTGTAAGAATAAGTATAATATAAACTTAACATGGACCTTAATGTTGGATACTAACATGCTTTCTATTTGTTATCTTGTTCACTTTTAATACTTTGCTTGTTAAATGGTTAATCTAGATTTATGTTGTATAACACTTGGTACAACAAATACTTGGCACTTTCATAGCCCATACTGTATGGTATAACCGACACCTGAGCTATGAAAGGAACTTGATTTGTTGTTAACATAAGTTATAATCATGAATGTCTGACAACATTTACAAGTATTAGCATTATTCGAATAAGATAACTAATGTAATCATGTTAATAATTTATAATCTGATTGGAACCTCCTTTGTGTGTGGTTTCCAATTGAATAAAAAGAGTTTATACTATACTTGTTTGAAATACCATTAGTGGATCCTCTAACCTTGACATTTGTTGTTATCATTATTTAATCCTTACGTTAATCTTCCATCTCAAAGTTCTCATCAACTTCTTCTTCTTCATCATCTTTATTATTATTATTATTATTATTATTATTATTATTATTATTATTATTATTATTACTATTATTATTACTACTACTACTACTAGTATTATTATTATTATTGTTATTGTTATTGTTATTGTTATTGTTATTGTTGTTACTATTATTGTTGTATTATTGTTGCTTATAATTTATACAATTAACCTCCCTGTGGTTCGACCCCGGTCTTGCCGGGTTATTTATTACTTCGACACTCCTGCACTTGAGAGAAGACATCAATCTTTTGGTCATGTCAACGATCCAACGGTCGGATTAAAAGTTAGATTCCTTTCGAGTCGTTACACAAGTCTTGGGTGACTAGAACTTCACTTCACAGGGTAGAGAATCCATAACTACTACAAGGAAAATGGCCTCCGAAACTCTTGTAAAAATTCAGGAGTGATCCAATGGTCGGATAAAAAGTTAAGGCGATTTGGAGCCGTTACGGTGGTCTGGCATGACGAGAGTTGTTCTTCACCGAGTAGCGATTCCATTGCTTCTAAAAGAAAAACAACCTCCAGAAACTGTTGTAAAAATTTGAGCACGATCCAACGGTCAGATCAAAAGTTAAGGCGCTCTTGAGCCGTTACGCTAGTCTGGCACGACGAGACCTGCTCTTCACTGCGTAGCGATTCCATTTCTATAACAAGGAAAACAGCCTCCGAAAACTACTGTAAAAATTTGAGCACGTTCCAACATTCGGATCAAAAGTTAGATCCCTTTTGAGTCGTTACTCTAATCAGGTGCGACCGGAGCTTCGCTTCACAGAGTAGAGATTTCATAACTACTACAAGGAAAATGGCCTTCTGAAACTCTTGTAAAAATTCGGGAGTGATCCCACGATCGAATCAAAAGTTAAGGCGCTTTTGAACCGTTACGCCGGTCTGGCGTGACGAGACCTGCTCTTCACCGAGTAGCAATTCCCTTTCTACCACAAGGAAAAAAGCCTCCGGAAACTACTGTAAAAATTTGAGCAAGATCTAACGATCGGATTAAAAGTTAGATCCCTTTTGAGCCGTTACTCTGGTCTGTCGTGACCGGACCTTCGCTTCACAGAAGAGAGATTCCTTAGCTACTATAAGGAAAATGGCCTCCAAAAACTCCTGTAAAAATTCAGGAGTGGTCCAACAGTCCGATCAGAAGTTAAGGCACTTTTGAGCCGTTACGCCGGTCTGGCACGACGAGACCTCCTCTTCACCGAGTAGCGATTCCCTTTCTACCACAAGGGAAACAGCTTTCGGAAACTACTGTAAAAATTTGAGTAGGATCCAACGGTCGGATCAAAAGTTAGAGCCCTTTTGAGGTGTTACTCTGTTCTGGCACGACGAGACCTGCTCTTCACCGAGTAGCGAGTCCATTGATACAACAAGGAATACAGCCTCCGAAAACTACTGTAAAAATTTGAGCACGATCCAACGGTCGGATCAAAAGTTATAGCAGTTTTGAGTCGTTACTCTGGTTTAGCGCGACCGCACCGTCGCTTCATAGAGTAGAGATTTCATAGATACTACAAGCAAAATGGCCTCCAGAAACTCCTGTAAAAATTCGGGAGTGATCCAACGGCCGGATAAAAAGTTAAGGCGTTTTTGAGCCGTTACGGTGGTCTGGCATGACGAGACCTCCTCGTCACCGAGTAGCGATTCCATGGCTACCACAAGGAAAATAACTTCCGGAAACTACTTTAAAAAGTTGAGCAGGATCCAACGATCGGATCAACAGTTAGTGTCCTCTTGAGTCGTCACTCTATTATGGCATGACAAGACGTGTTATTCACCAATGAGCGATTCCATGGCTACCACAAGGAAAACAGCTTTCGAAAACTACGGTAAAAATTTGAGCACGATCCAACGGTCGGATCAAAAGTTATAGCCCTTTTGAGCTGTTAATCTGGTCTGGCGCGACCGGACCTTCGCTTCATAGAGTAGAGATTCCATAGTTACTACAAGGAAAATGGCCTCCAGAAACTGCTGTAAAAATTCGAGAGTGATCCAACGGTCGAATAAAAAGTTAAGGCGCTTTTGAGCCGTTACGATGGTATGGCATGACCAGACCTGCTCTTCACCGAGTAGCGATTCCATTATTACAACAAGGAAAACAGCCTCCGCAAACTATTGTAAGAATTTTAGCACAATCCATCGGTCGGATAAAAAGTTAGAGCCCTTTTGAGCCGTTACTCTGGTCTGGCGCGACCGAACCTTCGCTTTATAGAGTAGAGATTTCATAGCTACTACAAGGAAAATGGCCTCCAGAAAATCCTGTAAAAATTCAGGAGTGATCCAACGGTTGGATAAAAAGTTAAGGCTTTTTTGAGCTGTTACGGTGGTCTGGCA